>NC_083854.1:303030-606060 GCF_029169275.1 Apis cerana | reverse complement strand
TCGACTAGAAAAAGAAGCAAATTTTATGATGTTATTTGGAATATAAAATATCTTCCAAGGTATATATAAGTAAATAATTTATTTTTAAATTGTAATTACAGTTTGTTATATAAAAAATTTGCATAAAAAATGCATTTATAATAACTATATCATTTTTATTAGATTTAAGTGGATTCATTTGAGTGAACGTTTAGCATATGAACAAGCAGTACGTAAACAAAGGTTACAAACTGAAATTGCACAGGCAAAGCGAGAAGTAAACTTTTTCGCACACAATGTTGATAAAAGTAGAAAATTACATCAAGTGCAGCAAAATGGAAATAGTTCTTTTATACCACCTGTAATAAAACAGAGAGATACAGATGCTGAAATTAAAAGCAGAAAGGAAATTGAATTAATAACAGATAGAACAGGTTTCTTAAAATCTTTATTTGGATAAGATGTTTAATACTATAATATGTATTGAAAGATATTTTTAAGAAAACATTCAAAGAAATTATATTAATAAAAATTATGTATTTATTGTTTTATATATTTTATGTATTCTCATATTTAAATAATTATCATTTGATTAATGGAATAATCTAATTGATTTGTAATGAATTTTTTTATCTTTTATATCTTCTGATATAAAATAAATCATATTATATTTTACATATTTTTTTCTTTTTTTTTAAATTTCTATTAATAAATATTAATTGTTTATTTTTTTTATATTCTAATATTTAGTCTTTAGAATATAAAATATATCATTAAAATATAAAAATCATGTATTAAATTTATTTTCACATAAAAATAGTTAAAATAGTTAAAGAAAATGAATAAGTATAATAATATGCTTGTTATATCAAACAATTTAAATTAAATAATAATTTTAAAAAACTGTTATAAAATATATTAAATTATTATTATTTTATCAAATAAATAAAAAATTTGTTTTAATATATATATTTCACTTCCTTTATCATTATATATCTAAGAAAAAAAAAATACAAAAACTCGTTATAATATTTTTCTTATATCATTATTGTTTTTTTTAATTCAATTAATAAAATTCAAAAATATACATATGTGAAAAATATATTATAGAAAATTATTCAATTATCTTTAATTTTAAAAAATCATCACATATAATATATTATCGGTGAATATTGAATTACAAAAGTAAACAATAAAAATATTAATAAAATTATTGATTAAAGAAAGAATTATAGATCCATTATTATATTATATCATAATATATTATAATTTGAACATCGATCTTTTTAATATTCAATTACTAATGATTCATTTGATATTTCAAAAAAAATAAAATTCTATAAAAAGAATATATTTATATTATTTTCCTATAAAAAAAATTATTATAATATAATATAGTTTATAATTATTGAATGTTTAATAATTAAAATATATATTTTTTATAAATTTATGCGTCAATTAGTTAAACAAATTTTTTTTAATTTAACTGGTATTTATTTATCTAATTAATTGTTAATAATAGAAACATTAGATTTAATTGAAAAGAGAGTAACGAAGAAAAGAAAGGAAAAAGATAAATGAAAAGATAGATAAATAAAGATAGAAAAGAATTCGAAAGAGATGATATTATGACATTTGAAACCAACCATCGATTCAGATCCTTAATAATCAATTGGCTCAATTTAGACCTAGTTATTTTTCCGTCAATGAAAGAAGGTCAGTGTTGCTGTCCCTTACAATGTTTGGCGCCATAATGTCGCCTTATACGCGATGTTCTTCCTATATTCTTAATTCTTATTTTCATTACCGTTAACCAACCGGAATAATCTCCAACGGTGTGGATATATCACAAAAAAGCGCCCATTCTTAATATAACCGAACGTATAACTGTTAATATGAACTGCACTAGTAATGACATCAATACCGTTTTGTTTTTCCATTTCATTTCACTAGCAACTTGTCTAATGAATTCAAATTTAATTAATGAACGAATTTATTTGATTTTATTTTTTATTCTTGATTTTATTTTTATTTTTCATATTTTCGATATATTAAATATTATAATAATATGTTAAATAAAATACTAAGTTTTACATATGCTATAGCAAATATACATAAATAAATTTATAAAATTTATTTAAATTTGAAAAAATGAAATAACTTTCAAATCTTGCTTTTATAGATTTATATAAATTCAATAAATTTGATAGCTTAAAACAAAATTTATTTAGATTAAATTTTTATATTTTTTTATAAAATTTATGTTAAATTTTCATAACTATTTATGTATAACATAATTTGATTATTTTTTTTCTGATATCTAGATAATTAAATTTCAAATAGATGAATTTAATGATTTGCAAAAATAAAATCTTTAAATTATTGAAGAACACAATTATTTAAAAAGATTTTTTAAAGATATTATTTTAAAAAGATAAAAGTTATACTATTATATTATTATAACTATAATATATATTAATATATATCATATATGAATTTTCGTTTTTTTTATTTATTAGAATATTAATGTTCTATTTAAAGTCATAATTTATAATCCTATTATTCTTTTTTAGAAATTTTTTAAAGATCAATAGAGAAATCATTCATTTTTCGATAAGATAAATTATGCCATATCGAAATTTATATATGAACTAAATAAAAAGAGAGAATAAAAAATACTTATCTATAAATTTTAAAATAATTTTGTTATATTATGAAAAAATTATATAAGGCATATGTTAAAATTTGTTAATTTTTAATTTTGAAAATTTTTAGAATTTTTTAATTAATTACTTGTATATTATATGTCATAGTATTAACAAGTAAAATCTTAATGACACAAATTAAAATAAAAAATAATAAGACAAAATTAGAATTCAAAAGTTCATTTCATGAATTTTTAAAGCTTCTCTCAATTTTTTCTATCAATCAAACAATTTATATTTAATTACTAAAAAGATCAACAATAAAAAATTAAAATTGATTAACATATATATAAAATTTTTCAAAAAGATACTTTAATATTTTTTTCAAAAGTAAATATTTTTTTAAATAATTAAAATCTTTCCTAATGAATGACTATCACAAATTCAAAATGATCATCGATTAATTTGTCATCGATATTCAAATTTTAAAACTTCAGATTTTAAAACTTTAAAGAAATCAATAAAATAATTTGTAAATTTATAAAATTTATAAAATATAAGAATTAACTATGAATAACTATTCAATATATTGCAATTAATATTATAAAATAATTATAAAATAACTATATATGAAAACATTGTATCTTTCATTCTTTCTATGTTGTTTTTTCAATATAAAAACACTTTTTAATAAATAAAATTATAGAATATAGAATTGGTAATATCTTTTTTCAATGTTTATTTTTCTTTTATTATTTTTTTTTTTTGTAAGATTGAAAACTTATTCTTTGCATCTTTGGCACCCACGGTTTTAGCGAGATTCAACGACACGTGTACTTAAGGCAATTTCTTCGTCATTCCACGTGTCGTCCTAAAATTATCGTTGATCAACTGTCTTTATTCTTTCACTGCCGCCTACAATATTTTTTTGCTATCGTCGATTCTCAAAATGTAATTTGAAACATTGCATCACACATCTATCTTCAATCTTGAAAATATAAATATTGAAATAATAAAAATAATAAAAGAAAGAAAAAAAGGAAAAAAGAAAATAAACTAAATGAAAATAGAGAGAAAATCGAAAAAAAGTTAGATAGATAATGAAAGATAATAAAAAGGAAGTAATGGAATGAAATGATGATAAAAAAAAAGAAAGAGAGGAAAAAAGAAGGGAAACATGGAAAGAAGAAAAAGTTCTCGATGAATAGAAAGACATAGGGTACTTGTTATTTGCAAAGAAGAAGATTGCAGGCTCTATTTCTGCCTGTTCGCAATTAGGTGGACAACTGGTGGTGCCGAGGGAGTAACTTGAAGCTAAGAGACCGGGGGGCAGCGATAACGCAGCGATTCTCTGGGTAACTTGAAGGGGTGGCGAAGAAAGGGGTCCTCCCCCTGAAAGAGAAGGACGCGCGCACCGAACACCCGCCGAGAGGTGTATATTAGACGCAGAACGTCGCGACGCCCAGATCAGAAGGATTCCGCTCGTTGTGGTGTTGCTGTCATTCAACGAAGACCATATCAAGGTATGTCTTTCGAGATACCGATTACGAAAATACATTGTTGTAATTATTGTTATCTCGATCGACACTAAAATTTCGGTTTTGGAGAAAATTTTATATTGTAACGTTGTCATTATCTTTAAGGTCTAGATTCGTCCTCGGTATTCAGTGTCGAGTGTCGAGTGTCGTATGTCTAAGTGTCTCGAGTATCGCGTGACTAGGGAATGGAGGAACCGAACGCCACAGGACAAGAAAGAATACAGTCCGAGTCGAATCGAATCGAGTTAAGTCGAATCGAATCGAATCGAGTTCAATAAAGTTTACTTACATTGAATTAAAATAGAGGATCAAATTAAATTGATTTAAAATATTTGATGCTTTTTTTTTCAATATTTATTGTTTCTATTCTAAATTAAAGATAAAAAATAAATTTAAAAAAGAAAATTTTCAATGATTATCTTTTGTATAAAAGATATCTTATATTGTTTTTGATGATTCTATAGATGTTATATATTTAATATTTTCATGGATTTTAATAATTTAAATATATTTTAAAGAACAAAATTTTGAGCAATCTTTTCTTATAGATACATATAATTTTCGATTTTAATTTTCGAAATATTTATAAAAATGCTTGCTATTACTTTTAGATATTATATTAGATATTGAAGTATTTCGTGGAAATCACTTAATATTTATGAATTAGATATTCTTAGAATCTGTAAAATGCGAAAATAAAAGATAAATAATTGTTGGTTGAAATTACAATGATCGAAATGATAATGATAGATGTCAAGTTTTAGACTCATATTTTGAATATATAATAAATAACATTGCACATGTTGTCACATAGATATATACGTATAGGCAAAATTTAACATAATAGTAACATTATTTTTTGCAAACATTCCGAAAACTAAAATTGATTAATAATTATATATGCATATATATATATATAAGAAAAAATTGTTTGAAATCTTATCTCATCATATATATTTAAAAATTATCAAAATCCACGAGGATATTATATATTAATAATAAATCTATTTTATTCTTGAATTGTTGAAATGATGTTTCATTTCAATAAAACTATCAACGAAATAAGTGATTGTTTAAGAAACAAATAATCGAAACAAAATAAGCATATATGTACATATAACTATCCAGCTGTCTTATCAAATGTCGTATATTGAGAAAAGAATTTTCTAGAAGACATCCTCTTGCTTTCTCTAATTGTTCGCTTTTATATCATAATTTATATCAATTGTATCTGAACATAATCGAGAGGAATACATAAATCTTACTAATGAAAGATATCAACAAAAGATGCACGCTTTTAATGAATTATAAATGTTTAAATTGCATTTTAGTTTCTTATATTTATACACTAATTATTCTTGTTATATCCTGAATTCATATTATTATTTATATCATTTATAAATTATTAATTATTCGACAAATATTATTCATTAATTCTCATAATTTTAGTTTTATCTGACAATAATGACAAATATAAGTTAATATAAATAATTCTCTCAAATGAAATTTTCTAAGATAATCAAAATTATAGTATTATGATGATATTACTAAAATCATAGTAAATGATGAAAACAGATTTAAAAAAAGAAAATACGGAGAATAGTTGAAAAGAAAAAGAAAAAATTTTTTTTCAAAATTCGCTGATGAATGATTATAAATATGAAAAGACATCTGTAAATATGTTAACATTTATATTATTTATTTAATATTATTATTTATTTAATAAAAACGGATGGCGGTTTAGCAAATATTAAAAAATTAATTTATAATATATATTTATATGTATTATTATTAGATTACTCTAACATTAATATCTTCTTCGATAGTCAATATAATCGAATAAAATAGTTAATGGAATCATATAATTTTGAAAAGCGTGAATTGTTGAAGAAAAATTAATTATAAAAAAAATAAAACAAAAATTAATCCAATTGCTAAAATAAAAAAAGATATATCTTACTTAAAAATAAATGATTTATTTATTTATATATTTGAAAATTATTCGCAAATTATTCAAAAATTTTGATTTATTAATATATTAAACTAAAAAAAAATTATAAAAACTTTGATAACTTTTGATATTTGATTTAAAAATAAAGTATATATAACTAAAGTTGAAAATCGCATCTTAAATGCGAATGTGTGTACATAAAGAATACAAGTGGCTAGCCAAGCGATCGAACAACCGGACAAACACCGATCCAGAAAGCTATTCTGAGAATTTGCTACGGAACTCGAAGGCGAGCTACTTTCCGTTTTCAGAGAAGTCGCCGAGTTATTTATAGCTCATAGTCCTATCGTGATCTGTTTGTCAGAAAACAACATTCAGTTTTTCTCCTCTTTCCCTAACCTTAATTTTCTCCATAGAATTTCTTGCTAATGAGTTTAAATATGATTAATAAGAATTGCTTAGCAAAAAATAGCTATTTGATATATTAATTATTTATTCAGTTAGAATTTCAAAAATTAATAACCAACATATAAGAAACTTGATAAGTGACGAAAGTAAAGAAAGAAGGATAATAATCTTTGATTTTATTATTTTATGATTTTCATTATAAAATGATAAGATAATCGTACGCGATCGAGTATCATTATCTAGTCATACAAAAGTTTCGTTCTATCCATTCTATTTCGAAAGTTTATGTTTGATTATGTTTAGAAATAGAACGTCGAGGCAGAACGAGAAGACATTAAAGAATGAAATCAAAATGAAAAATTCAAATCAATTCTGTTTCCGGACCGAATGATATTTTCTATGAGTAAATGAAGTAAACCATTTCGTTATGACTCGATATGATTCGCGGTGACAGAACATGAGCACGCGCGTGCAGAAGCACAACTGAAAGACAGCGAAAGAGAGGAAAGGGGAAGAGAAGTGAAGTAGGCATCAACGGAGGGGGTTAGCAATGAACGGGTGAGCGTAAGAGGAACCTAGGCTGATCGTAGTTGTTTCGAGTGGCCGCTTGACTCGTACAGGAGGGTCTTTTAACCGTCCATTCGCGTTAAGTGCCAGTCGTACTTACAGAGGGGCTCGACCGTAACAGAAAAGGATGGCAAAGCGTGTGCGTGCTTCACTGCCCTATACAACCAGTCCGATTCCGAGTCAGTATTCACTGTGATTGGTTACTCTATCATCGATACTTTACTCTTTGGTCTGAAGCTGACAAATTGGTGCCGCGTGTCGTTTCGTATGTTATTATATTTTTCCCCTCTCTTTACGGTGTTTTATTTATGCAAGATTTATTATTAACTTATTGTATTCATTTTAATGTTTGTTCGTTTTCATCTAAATTATTATCTTTTTACTTTCAACGAGAAAACATATATTTGATATGTGATCTTGTGTTTCTTTGCGCATATTTTGCCAAAGAAAAAAGCAAAATCACTCTATCCTTGCCAAATTTTAAATATAAAGCTAATTTTTAAATGTAATTTAAACATATGATTAATTATTAAACGAAAAACAAAAAATAGAAAATTTTTATACGAAAAAAGAATATATTGATATTTTGAAAGGAAATTTAAACTTTTTTACCGAATTTGTAACAACTTAAAAGAAAAACAAAGGTAAGAAAAGAAAAAAAAGTCAAGACGAAAAAAAGTCATGATGAAAAAGAAAAAACAAGAAGAAGAAAAGAAGGAATAAAATATAAAGTAGAAAGAGGTGAAGATAGAAATAGTGTTAGTGGAGGTGACTATTCAGTGGTAGTGGCGACAGTGATGGTAATGGTGATGGTAGTACTGATGGAAGTGGAGGTGGAAATGGAGGTAGCGATGGAAAAGAAAGAGGTGGTGGTAATGGTGATAATGGTGGAAGTAAAAACGCGAGTGGTGACGGAGATGGTGGTAACGATGGAAGGAAAAAAGAGAATAGAATTAAAAAAAGAATTAAAAAAAGAATAAAAAAATTTAAAAAACTATATAATTGAAAATGACAAAATAAAGACGTGCATATTGATGAAAAGGATATCAAATTAAAAATTGAAAGAGAAAATAATAGTAATACTAGAAACGTACTTGACGAATTTAATCCTATATCAAGATTATCTGATAAATTATTTAACATATTCGTTAATTATTATAAGCAGAAAATTAGTCAACGTTGAAGTTAAATGCGTGAGAAAATTAGTTAAAGTGCGTACGCACTGATTGGTACGGATACAGACATTAAACCTATCAATCCTCCTCATCATGGTTAGTTCTCAATCGTGATAAAGTTCAATACTACACAACGCTAAAATAATGATAAAATTATAAGAAAATAAATAAAATAAGTAATAGAAAAGAATATTATATAAATTTAAGAGTGATAAAAAAATGGAGAAATAGTATTAAGAAAAAAAAAATAAATATAAGAAAATAAGTATAAGATATTAAAACAAAAAGAAACAAGGCAAGATTACGTACTGTTCATGTATAAAATAGCTTTATTATTGGTGTTTTTATTTAAGGGAAATTTTTACTAATTAATAATAAAGTTTTCTTGAATTTTCAACGAACTAGTAGAATTGATTTCGATTTAATTTAATGTTCGTCGAAGGAAATGAAGCTGCCAGCGCATATAATCCACCATGGGGGACAACGACCGTCATCACGCTACGAGAAGCTGTGTCAACTTAACGATTCACTACGTGAGTTTCGAGAATGAATGTTTGAAGAAACTATTTTATAAACGAGACTTACATAAAGTATCATTTGTGAAAAAGTATCTTTTCATAAAAAAAATGCATCATAAATAAATGGAATGCATGTAAAATTTAATAAAATATTCAGTTAAAAATAATATTGGATTTATAAAGAATTAAAATTTATAAAATATTTTATAAAGAATTAAAAAATTAAAATTTAAGATAATCTTATATAGATTAATATCTTTTGGTATATTTCAAAAAAATTATTTCCAAAATCTTTTTCTATTTTATAAATTATTTTCTTCTATATTTCTTTTTATTTGATACATTCTTATTTTCTTATATTTAATATAATATATTCTATTTTTCTAATCAAAATTTTAAAACATATTTTCAGAACTGTCTGAGAATTCATATTTGTAAAAAAGTATGCTGTATTTTTAAACAATTACTTTAACAAATATTATGTAGGGAAAGTTAATTTAATAAATTTTTTTCACATTATATATACAATGTTCAATATATATGAATATATATATATTTTATTTTAATCAATCTTAATTCTACTTTTTGCTTCAACTCTAAAATGGATCAATATTCTGTTTTATTATCAATAAAGATATCTATCCACTGATACAATTCTATCACAAATTTGTCATTAATTCATGTTTACAGTATAAATGCGTGTAAAAATCAAATTTCTTTTTTTGTTCTCTTAATTTAAAATTATGAAACTTTAATAAAATTTTGTAAATTTTTATTTTAATTCATCGATAATTTACTATATACAAATATTATATATTTATTTTTTAAAATTTGAATTTTTATATGCAATAAATATTTCTTGGCTCGTTCTATATGTTCTAAAAAAAATCATATCTAACTAAAAGTTATATCTATATCTTTATTAAATTTATTAAAAATAATATCTTTTTTCATTATATAATCTAAATTTACATCATTAAATTTTTAAAAATTTTTCTTTTTAAAAATATTAAAAATAGTTTAATATTTGTAATAAGCTTTTCATAAAGAATTTGTAATTTAACTTCTTCCTGTAATTTATTCTACTTTTCTATCTATATAAAAATATGTTTTTATCTCCGATAAAAAATTAATAATATAAATTTAATATAAATTTCACATTAATATTTTTTATATAAAATAACGGAACAAAAATAATTTGTTCAATGGAGAAGGTGAAATGACGTAATGAGTTCACGTCGGTTGATGCAACCGTGACGTAAGTTTACGTGTATCATGACGAGACAATTTCTAAAGTAGTTTTTTATCAATAAGTAACAATCAACAATTTTTGAAACAAAATTAGGAAAAAATAGGAATGACAATAATCACAAAACAACATGGAAAATTATATAAATTTCTAGAATTATTATATTTTTCTTTTTATTAAATCAAATTTATATCACATAGAAACATTGTGTAAAATTTTTATTATATTTAAATCTAAATTTGAAAGGAAAGTGTGTTTTTTTATTTTTCTAATCATATTTATTTATTTCTATTATTTATTAATATTATTTATTTAAAAAAAATATATTTAAAAAATTACATAGATGAACTATATATATTAAATATTATAAATAAAATAAATACTATTATATTAAATAATAGAAAAAACTTTAAATAATATATCGAAAAATATTAACCAATAATAAAAAAACATATATAAAAGAAAATGATAGAGATAATAATTATATAAGAAATAATGATGAAAATAGATGTAATGGAAACATAGATGGAACTGATATTGTTGGTAGTGATAATAATGATGATGATGATGATGATAATGATGTTGATAGACTGATATTAATAATATTGTCAATATTGATCCTAGTTATAATAAGTT
This sequence comes from Apis cerana, assembly GCF_029169275.1. Lineage (NCBI taxonomy): Eukaryota > Metazoa > Arthropoda > Insecta > Hymenoptera > Apidae > Apis > Apis cerana. Next base: position 595,394 of record NC_083854.1, on the reverse strand, counting down.
GTGATAATGTATAATGCTGATGATAATAATGACAATATTGTTAATAATGATAATAAAAACATTAATAATGATGTTAACAATAATTATTAAAAAAGAAATAGTTTTATATAATCAAAGATACGATCATTTCAAAAACAAATACGAAAGTAAATTTTTTTAAATTAACAATAAAAATGTTTGAATATATATTTTTAAAACATATCAAATTGCATGGAAATAATTTTCTAATTATTTTGCATATTTAAATAAATTATATAAAAGAATACGTAAAATCAAAGAAAAAATCAAATTAAAAATAATAAAAAAAGAAATACATATTCAAAAAGAGGAAAAGGAAAAAAAATAAGCGCAATACACGAATATTTTAGATGTATTATGAAAAAGAAAGAAATAAAAAATCAGATGATAAATAGATAAATGTGTAAATAGACAAGTTGACAAACAGATACATTAATAAATAAATGTATAGAAAGGAAGAAAAGAGAAAAAAGATAAATTATGTGTAGAGAGGAGAAGAGGAGGAGACAGAGAGATGCGAAAAGGAAATCTTGCCCATAGTTTAAAGGCCAATCCGATCAGTTCTCTGGATTGTCACGTACGGCCTACCTGTACATGGTGGATCGCGTCGGAGAACGGCGCTGTCCTTCGATATATCTCGCGTTGTTCGGCCCCGACGAACTCGACAGTGTTGGAGCGTAAGGGGGTGGGTGGTCGAGGAGGCAGGCGGGCATTCTGCCGCGCGCGCGCCTTTCTCGAGATCGCGATACCACAGTTCCGCGGTGGTACTTGTCTCGCGTGTTTCCTTCCGCGACGTTTGAGGAATTGCCTCAAAAAAGGAAGTGTTTTATAATAGACAAAAATACGAAAAAATAAGATTTTTTAATATAACAGTGATCGAAAGATCGTTCATGTGTACTATAAAGGCACATGCAAAATATTTAGTGAAGTGATAATTATTATTGATATTTATAAAATTGATAAAAAAAAAAGAATCAGTTAGGTATGTTTTTTTTTGTAAAACTGTCAAATGAGTTTTTCATAATAGTTTTTCTATAAGAAGAGAGTGATCAAAAGTGAGTTTGAAGCGAATTGAAAAAAGGAGAGGTGAGATAGAAAGTAAGAGAGAAAAAATAGGGGGTGGAAGGCAAACTGGGCGGGAGGGTGGGAGGGAGGGAGGGAAAACACAAAGAGAAGAAGCAAAAGAAGAAGAGAAAGAAGAAAAAGAAAGAAAAGAGTGAAAATGGAAAAAAAATAGTTATTTATTAAATGAAAAAAAAAATAAAATTATAAAACAAAGTAGCATGAGAAAGATGTGCGTATAAAAAGTGAAATAATATCCTGAAAAGTAAATTGTGAAAGGAAAATAAACGGGAGTGCAAAGGAAGAAAAAAGAAAAAAAAAAATTCATAGAAAGAAAGTTAAAAGAAGTATTGTGAAGACTTTGATACATCGAAGAATATAGAAAATAAAAATAGAAGTAGTGCAAAAAAAGGAGAAAAAATATTTTAAATGTAAGTCTTATTTTTGTATGCACACAAATGTAACAACTTAAATTTCATTTTTTGCTTTGCAGATTTCAATGTAAAACCTTAATTGTAATATTTATCTTTGATTATCGTTTTTTATTAATCCGTTTATATAAATTTTTACAATTTGATAAATAAAATGATACGCAACGCGATTCTTGTTGATTTTTCACTTCAAATAATTATATGTGTACGTATACGTATACGTATACATATGTATATATATATATATATATATATATATATATTATAAAATCAAATAAAAAAATTTGAATTTTTCTTTAAATTATTATTATCTAAAAAAAGATATGATTAATTATATAGAATCAATAAAAAATAAATATACATATATTATAAAAAATATTCGTCCTAATTATCCATTTTCAATTAATTATATATTTTATAATCAATCTCTAAACTATTATTTTCATTCCATAAATCATTTTTTACTATTTTCACTTATTCATCTATTTTATTTCGATTAATTTAAAATGGAACAAAATTTTAAATGTTTCTTAAAAATATTTCTCAAATATTTGTACATACATTAAGCACATAAAAATTTTAATTTAAAAAATTGAAACCATATGTTTAATGAATTAATTAAATTCCTATTATAATTAAATTCCTACTGCTAGAAAGATTAACAAGAAAGATAGAAAAAAAAAAGATTATTAGAAAAGAGTGTTCGATTGAAGCATTATTAGAAAAAGCAATAGTAAAAGGAAAAAAATAAGAAAAGAAAAAAAAAGGAAACGGAAAAGAAAAAGAAAAAAATAGAAAGAAAAAGAAAGAAAAAAGTACTTATGCGAAGAACGAACGGAAAAATAAAAAGAAGATAGAGGATGAAAGGATATAAGAGGGTCTCTATCTTTAGAGTTCATTCAGAGAATCTTTCACTCAGGGCCGAATGAGTGAGCATCAAACATGAGTTGACTCATACTCGAAAGACCAATATATGAAGAAATGAAAAATAGGAAGATTGAATATATTCCTCATTTACAATTTTTTATTAAAAAATGCATTAATAATTAATAATTAATAATTTCAAATCTTCATATAAGATTTAAATTGATGAAAGAAAAAAATAGAAAAAAATAAAAACAAAAAAAGCAATACTTTCTTTTGATTGATTTTTTATTAAATTTTATATTAATTTAAAAATGATGAGATCAATTTGAATATTGATATAAAAAAATACAAATAATATATCAATTAAGAAAACATTATTAATTGTAGTATATATTCAATTCAATTTAATATACTTACAACTTTATATTAAGTAGATTTATATATTTTTTTCAATTAAATTAATATTATATATTATAAAAGAATAAAGAAAAAGAAAGAGAAAAAAGAAAGAAAAAGAGACCAAAATAGAGAATATATATTTTTTTAATTTAAAATATAAAAGAAATAAAAATTTAGTAATAACATGAACAAAAAGAAAAAGATAGAAAAAAAGCAAAATTTATAAATATATTGAAAAATAAAATAATACACATTAAATAATTAAACATGAAAATTAATATTTTATATATCTATATAATGTAATTTATATAATATATATAATATATCTAAATGAAAAAAAATTATTTATGCTAAATAACATGTGAATAGAATTAGAAAAGAAAACTATGTAACGATATGGACATAAGATAAAGAAATCGAAACAACGAACGAAATCATCAGGAAAGAGTAGGAGGAATGAAGTACAACCACCTGTAGCTAGCAGCGACACGCCTCTCGAGAAACTTGCTCAACGAGCGTGCGCGTTTTCTGGCAAGCAGGTAGAAACGTAACTTATATATATAATCTTAATTCTTTCAATATTTTTCTTTAATTTTTAAAATTATTAATTTATACATAATAAAAAAAAAATGATTGATTAATCTTTGAAATCTTAATAATATTTAATCAAGAAATAAAACAACAAATCTATCTAAATTAATGACAAATTATAATTCATATATGATATAATAATAATTCATTTATGATATTTTTTTAATACGTATTATAAATTTTTCTAAATTCATAAAATATTTATAAATTATATTTATAAATTCATAATATATTTGTGTCACATATATATTTTAAATTTTACTATAGCAAATAAAATTTATCTATTATTACATATGTTTTATAATGGATTGTATTAAAAGCCAAATTACAGTAATTAATCGCATAGATATGAATTCCAAGATATGATTTTTGATTAAAGAAAAATAAATATAATAGAAAACATCATTTTTTTCTAATAAATTTTTCATATACATATATGTTTTCATTTTATAAATATATAAATGTTTATCAATCAAACAATCAGACACAAATATTATTTTTATGTCAAAGAAAAAATAAAAGAAAAAATAAATTAAGTATGTATTGAGATATTAATGAAAGAAAGGCTAAAAGAATAGCATATATTCGAGTATTCGACAAAATACATGGAGTAGCAAGTAGTTACAAGATGCGGTGAAGCGAAACGAGAGAAGCGAAAGACAGAGAAAGGCTACAGCTTGTCGTAATGCGAACCATAGGACGCCAAGCTGTCTGCCGGAACGCGCTTTGCCCCACTACAGAGTTCGATGTTAATGTCCAATCGCAACGTTGCTGCCAGCAGAGACTGCGGCTGTTGTCTTATTCTTCCTTCTATATTTGTTTCTGCTTTTGCCTTTATTTCTGTCCTTGTTCCTACTTATATGCATACTCGTAAATTATCATTGCCTTAATACGCTGCGTTTACCTTTAATTCAATTTCTGCATTTATAAAAAATTTAATTATTTTTGTTTTGTATTTATATTACCAGTATTCTTTTTTTGGCATTATTACAATTATATTTATCAATAATAAAGCATAGACGACAAAACGATAATAATATTCTATTATTATTATTATTATTATACTGTCATCATTACTGACACTATGAATATTACCATCATTATATAGCAACAACGGTGTATATATATATATATAAATGAATGAATAGATGTAGTAATAAACGATGGATCGCTTAGAACACTTAACATCAAGAAAAATAGAATACAAATAGAGAGTAAAGTTGATATGTTAATCAGAACAGCAGTAGAAATCACCACAAAGCGAGCTTTGTCCTATATATATATATTATATATATTATATATACCTATATATATATATATATATATATATATATATATATATATATTTTATACTTATGAAATGTAACAGGCTAAGCCTGGCCAGATCGTGTAAATAAATCGTGTATAATTTTCTCCTCGCAACTTCTCCTTAGCCATCACTTAGCCACGAATTGAAAAATGATTTCAAGCATACTAAAACAAAAAAACATGTAAACCACTAACGGCCACAAGGTCTGAAGAAACAGTAACTTCTCTGTCATCGACTGTGTGTATTCATATACTTTCTCACCATCTTAACTCAGTAAGAAATAAATATCTTGGATATTCAATTTTGATTAGAATATGATATTATTACATTAAATTATTTAATTACTTAATTAAATATAAATTAATTAATAATGTAAATATATTTATTGATTGAAAAATATATTATATTTTTCGACAATCTTTTTTTTCTTACTATTACATAAATATATATAATAGTTTAAAATAGATCAATAGTAATTTCGAATAGAAAAATAGAAGTAGAAAAATATAATATGGATATTGAATAAAATTCAATGTGGAATTTAATTAAAAAAAGAGATGAAAAGATCTTAATTATATCTTTTTATTGATTTTTATATATTTTTATTATTAATTATATTACGGTAAATGTGGTCGGCCTATTTAAGTATTCGTTACGACACGCTGGCGCGCAAAGTTTAACATATAGAAAAATAGAAATAGAATAGAAAGAAGAAAGAAGGAAGGGCGAAAGGAAAGGCGTGTACGCGCATAAAGCTCAATCCGAGCGACACACCTGTTGAACATTCCTTCGCAAATACCCGCGCGTCGACTACGCGCATTGCATGCGAAGTTGCATACGGACGCAGCTGTGCTTGCCTTGCCTTGCTTTGCCATGTCTTGTCTTGTCTTGCCTTGTTTTATTTTACCTTGCCATGTTTTGTCTTGCTTTGCTTTGCATTGCTTTGAACTAGTCACGAAAGAACTTATTTATTCCACGAATTTCATGAAAATAAACTCCATTAATCATTTTTTAGTATAATTGTTGATTTAAACTTTGATCTGATTCTTTGAAATGTTTTACACTACAATTCATGATGGAAAAAGTGTATGGAAAAATTTGTATCTCTGAATCATGTCTCATTTATGTAATTTTAATTGAATAACAAAACGAACATAATCCGTAAAAAACAATATTTAGAACTCAATTATTTTTAATAAGAATTAAGAATTTCAAAAACTGGGACACTATAATATATACATGATTTAATCATCCTCATTTTTTTCGTAGAAATTCTATTATTATAAATGACTCAAAGTCAATAATTGCTATTTACTCTTATTCACTCATGTCATTAATATACACTATACACGTATGTATGTATACATGCGTATATATGGATAATATGAACGCTTTATGTAAGATCATAATGCTTAAATATATATGATCATGCGATCAAATTAGATAATGCAATATTAGATTATGTAATTTAATTCGAATAATTGGATTATTAATAAATAAGAGAGGACAAAATGAAAACATAATAGAAAAAACATATAGAAAAGATAAACAAAAATATCAAAAAAAGAATGTAATCAGAAAAAAATAGAAATATAAATAAATAGAAATAAATAAAAAAAGAATAAGAAATATTTCCTTCATAAATGAACTTTTGATTTTATGAAATTTTAATGAACTTTAATGAAATTTAATGATTTTATCGCAATTATTTATTATTATATATATAACATTAAATCGTCATTCGGCCTGGGCATGAATTAATAAGGATTGTTCTTATGTAATTAATACAAACGATTGACGTCATTAGCTTTTCTATTTATGTGTTCTTTCTTCCACAATCGACGAATCATGTAATATATGTATGTTTTTTTCATTTTGATTGTCCATTCATTTTTCGATTATCGATTTCATTTGATATATCGAATTCTTTCTATAAAAATCTATGATGTCAAAAATATATTCTTTTTTTATATTCTATGTTCCTTATATCTCATATATATATATATATATATATATATATATATATATATATATATATATATTTCATAGCTATAGATAATATTGATTTTTCAATGAAATATTAAAATGAAAATATAACCACTAAAATTCATATTCTATGTCGCATCTTATTCATAAGAAACATTAATGACTTTTGACATACATTATTCATGAACAAATTATGTATTAAGAAAGATCTCTTAAAAATATATATATATTAAATAATTAATATATAATATATATATATATAATATAATATATATAATTATAAATAATTAATATATATATATTATATTATATATATAATTATAAATAATTAATATATATATATATTAGAGAGAAGAAAATAAAAAGTAAAAATATAAATGCAAAAAGAAAAAAGAGAAATGATAAAAACATTATGATACGACAAAATAGATGAATAATTAAATAAGTAGATAAAAAAATAAATAGAAAGAGAAAGAGAGAAAAAGAGAGAGAGAGAGAAAGGGGAAGAGTCAATATTCGCATCTAGAATTGCATGTACACATTACTTTTGTCGACTCAGCCTTTTCCTTCTCGTCGAAGTTATAAACAGCATCTGTACACGTCAGAGCACACCTGGGTGGTGATCTCGTGTATTAAATTATCGTCGTGTTGATCTTGCAAGCGAGCGGGAGATCGTTAGTTTTGCTCCAAGATCTCGAGATCGAGGACGCCGGACGCCTCGATCCTCCGTCGACCATTCAACCCGCCTAACTCTCCTTCTCCTTGAGTTCTTCGGCTTCTCTGCGTCCTTCTCCCCGTTCCGCTCACAATCTCTATCTTTCCTTTTCTTCTCTGTCTCTTCTGTGCCTATCCCACCACTTTGATCTTCAATCGTGACCAGATAACCAGCACTTTCGCGGTACTTTCAAAGTATTACCTCTAACTACGCGTGCGTTTAACTTTATCAGAAAGTTCTCGAACTGGTTGAACAATAGATTCAATTTTTATTATTTTTTGCTTTTTTTTTATTTCTTTCGCACTATTTACCATATTTATGCAATTGCAATTACATATTGCAATTACATATTACATATCTGCAATTTTCTCTACAGAACTATTAAATATTTACAAATAAATAAATTAATTTTTTTCAATCGTTATCCATGATCGAAATTTTTATTGGTATCATTATGTTTATTTCATTTTTTGAAAACTCAATATCTTAGCGACATAAATTTAATTATTAATTAGATTTTAATGAAATAATTTAACTTAAATGAATTTTCTTTATATTTTTGAAAAAATAGCAAAAAGCAAATTATGAAAAAAATGCAAAAAGAAGAAAATATAGAAAAATAAATATAAAAAAAATGGAAATGAAGGAATATTATATAAAAGAAATATTGAAAAAAAAATGTATTATAATATTCTATACAAATTCATATAAGTACATATAAAAATCATTGATAATCTTATTAGCAAATTTTGTCAATTTCATTTTACTTTGATATAATTAATTAATATGAATTATTTATTTTGTTTTTCTGTTTTTTTTATTTCTTATTTTTTCTTATCCTTTCCTTTGAATTTTTGCATTCATTATTCAAATAATCGTTCTTATTCTTCTTTTATTTTATATTTTTTTTTTTTTATTTCGCATTTTTATAAACAGTTTATAATTTTTGCTCTTTATCCGTATATACACTATAAAAAAAGATGTTTTATTCGAAAGGTTTATATATTTGATGTTGAATAATACTTATATATCACAATTCTATTATAGAAATATTGTATATGTTAGCACATAAAAAAAATTAGCAAGAAAATCGAAGTACACAAATATATAAATTTAGTAGAAGACAAACAGATACACAGACATATAAACTGAAATCAAGTCGTGAAATACATGCGGTCTTAGCGAGTCTCTTCGTAAGCTGGTCGAGCAACTCCATCTCACGATTGAGTCATCCGGCACGGGAAGAGGACCACCTGGTGAGGAGAACTCACGATGTATCTACTTAACGATATATGTAGACTGTTTCTCCTCGTGGCTCCTTCCTCCTATCTCATCGACTGGATTTGACTTGCTTGGATTCGATCCAACTGAATTGAATACGATGCGACGATTCAATTCAACTTGTGTTGTTATTATTTTTTTTCCTTCCTTTCATATTTCTATTTCTTTTTTTTTTTTTTTTTGTTTACTAAATTTTACATTTTCTTCATTATTAAATATATATATTTATCATTTTATCATTCGAATAATATAAATACATATTCAAATATTTTCTTTTTCAATTTTGATTTTTAGAAAAAATTAGCTGAAAATTAATTTTATTTCGTTTGTTTCGAAAATAAAATCTACGATTATTTTTGTTCATCTTTCGCTTTTGCCAGCCAATTTCGATTTGAAAAAAATTTTCAAAATTTCGAATAAACATCGTAGCATAAGAAGAAATGTACGTGTAAGAATAATTTATATTTTGATCATACGATTCAAATGAAAATGTTAAACGTGCGTGACGATGAAAGAATCGCATTTGGTCGCGTGCAAGCATTGAACGTGTGTACGAACGTATAACTAGTGACTCGAGTAACAGCATGCGACAGAGCCATGAAGCGGTGCCGAAGAGTATATAGTTTTTTGCTAAGGGGGATTTACAGATTGCACACCTGTGCATGGCTCAGCCGAGGAAAGACCTCACCTGTCGAGTAACCGGTCTCCATTGACTTTTTCTTCGTTTACGTACACTCACTTCGTTCTCTGCTCTCCACTCTACTCTCCACTATCTGCTCTTCACCCTTCTTATTTCACCTGTCTCGCTATTTATTTTTTACTTTTCAATCTTGATATTTAGTTTTTTATTTTAAAATCTTTATTTCCTATATATTTTTTCATTTTCTATTTTCTTCTCTAATTCTCTAATTATTGTTAGATAATCACAAATATTGATTATAATATATATAACTTATATATATAATATATATAAACTTATAAAAATATTTATGTTATTTTACAAAAAAGTTTACGTATTTTAAAAATTTGATTTAAAAATTAAATCAATATATATGTATATAGCATGTATAGAGCATACTGGTATATTATATGTAAAACAATTTATTCTTCGATCAAAAATCCTCTTAAATTCTTAAAATCAATCCTAAAATTTTTAACATTTTTTTCATGTTTCGTATTCAAATGCAAATGAAAATATTTTTTTAAATATTTCATTTTTTATATCGAAATAACAAAGCGTATTCTATTTCATATCATTACGAAATTATATTGAAAAAACAAAAATAATATCAAACTTTAAGGATTGATCTTGTTCCCTCGAAATGATATTCTATTAATAAAAAAATTAATCTATATATAATCATTATAATTATCCATATATATATATATATTCACAAAATTACATATTCACAATGTTTTATATAAAATTAGAATTATTTTAATAATATAATTTATTAAATTCACTTAAGTTATACTTGTATGACTATATAATTAAATTCATATAAATATATATAATACTATTTTCAATATTATCTTATAGAATATATAATATCTTATAATAGATATTTTACAATATATATATATATAATATGAATAATATGAAAAAATGAAAGAGTTAATGTTTTTAAAATAATTTATATTGATAATGATGTAAAGAAAATAAAAAAATTATTCTGTTGAAAATCAATCGTCAATGATATTTAATAATTGACGCGAGAATCGGTAAAATCGGAATGACGATCAATGATCGATGATCGTACTTGATTTGAAAATCCGTGAAACGATATTTAACGATTGAAATCATGCGATTTCAGAGGCAAATTATCAGACTGCAGACAATTACCAGGTGGGGGACCGATATAGAGTGGAGCGGTTTGAGAGTTCCGAGAATCGGTCGTGGCTAAAAATAAAATCCCACCCGGGAGCAGTGATTATGTTCCAAAAAAAGAGAACTGAGCGAAACGTTCTCTTCAGCGTGTACAGGTGCCGCCAATAAGACGAAGGCAAAGGGACAAACGAGAAACTGCCGTGTGTTCGAGAATCTCACATTGCCCCGCATAAGAAGAAGAACTCCCTTGTCTCACATATTGCTATGCAGTACCGTGCCGTGCTGTGCCGCTCTGCGCTTCAGCTCCGCTTAATGAAGTTGTCGGTTCAGAACGTTTACAGGTGGGGCCTATCTGCGTGTGGTCCATTCACAACGATTGCCGCAGGACTGGTTAGGAGTGCTTTACATCTTTACTTTTACCTCACGAACCGAGTTCGAGTTCGTCAAGCTGCTCTCGAGATACTCTTTGCTTGAACAAGATCGATCGTCGTTTTCATCGTTATCATCGTCGTTGTCAACAATCGTTGTCATTATTATTAAAGTCGCAATTGTTTGTTTCCGCGGTAAAATTGTGACAGAAAACGATTATTATTATCGAATAAAATATAAATATTAAAACATTTAAGTATGAATACTATCTTAAGAAAATCAGCGAATCAATCATTAATACATAGACATTTTGAATAATCGATGAATTTAATACATCGCATTATGATTCGGGTTTCTCTCTGTTAATCGCTTATACGACTTCTTTTTTCTTTTTTTCTCTTTCCTTCTCTCTTTTTTTACTCCTTTCTCTTTTATTCTTCAAATACAATTTTTTCGTCTCTCGATATTCGCTACATTTCCTTTTCTTTATTACAGTTTTATGCATAATTTTATTTTACATTACAAAGCACAAGAAGCATATATATAATATATATATATATATATATACTATGTATACTATATATTATTGACATGCAGAATTAAATAATCAGCGATTTTTTAGTAAAATAAATTCTGACTAAATTTCAATCTAAATTGAAAATGATACTCGTATATTTTCATTGTTATTTTCTTTTATAAATTATTTTATAATTTATTGATTTATTAAAAAATTTTTTAAATTATTTTATAATATCTTCTCAAATCTATTTATTTATTTTTTTCCAGACTATGCATCGACAACAGAGGATTCGATCTTCGTTATCGTCATCTTTATTATCATTACCACTCTCGATGTCTCGATCATCCATCCTACCCGCAACTACATCAATATCGTCTGTGACAACATCTACATCAACTTCAACGTTGTCATCACCGTTGTCATCCTCATCCATCTTTTTACCATCATCTGCAACGTGGTCGACATCCAATTTATCGTCGTATTCTTGGAGTGTACAACAAACATCGTATTCGAGGTTACCCTCGTTACCAAGCGAATTGTCAATCATGTCAATACCCTGTCCAAGACTCGTCTCTGTATTAGCTTGGTCTGTGACGCTTTTACTTGTTTCATCGTGCATTGGTTTAACGGACGCTGGCATTTTAAATGGACATCCTTTGGGTAAAAGATCCTTTATTGATATTCAATGTAAGGGTATATATGATAAAAGTATCTTTGCCCGGCTGGATCGAATCTGCGAGGATTGTTATAATCTGTTTCGAGAACCTCAATTGCATCAATTATGCAGGTAATTATTTATTAAAAGACTTATATTATTATACTAATATATATATACATATATTTATTTAATGTATTTATTATAATAAATTCTTAACTTTTAAGTAGATTCAGATAACCATCGACAAAAATAGTTAATGGATAAAATTTTATTATATTTTATTTTATTATATTATATTTATTATCATTATTAAATAATATGCACATTGTTTTGAACATATAATATATCGTCTCGAATATTCAGCAAACTGGCAGATATCCTTTTTTATTTTGATACATATATATTTATTATATTTAATATTTCGGAATATTACAATATATTTTTCATGCGAAAACATTAATAACGTGATAATTTATTAAAAATTTTCTTTCATCTTTCATTGTTAAATATTCCAAATTCAAAATATTGAACTTTCAAAATTTTGATAGTAGCACATATATAACGATTTTTTGTCAATAATCATATATCACAAATTCAAGTAAAATATTGGAATAAATAGATTGCTGATAAATATGCAAAGACAGAGAAAGAATAAATATTGGAATATATTTATAGATGTTATTCTAAATGTATATTAAATGTGATATTTTTACAATGTATCAAATTCAACTTGTTACTTGTTTCAATTACAAAATATATAATTTATGTCGAAGGTTGTCTCAAAATCTTTGTTTCACATTTGTGAGAACAAATGATAAATATTTCGCTATACTTTCAGATCTAGGACGCAAGATACATCGCGAATTCATCGGATTATATTTAGTGTTATATTTTGAAATCTTTTCCAGGAAAAACTGCTTTACATCAGACTACTTCAAAGGATGCTTAGACGTATTGTTATTACAAGACGAAGTAGAAAAGATCCAAACATGGATCAAGCAACTTCATGGAGCGGAACCCGGGGTTTAGGTAGCTTTTTATTTTATGTTTATGATTTCTTATCCGCGCATTTTCATTTTACGGCTTTATACATGTATTATACACCAAATGCATTTGCTTCTCCCTTTCCCCTTTATTTTCGATCAGTCCTCTTAATTTTAATCACTCTATTATTTCTTTTTGTTTTATCTTTTTTATTAAAAAATTTTTCATCCCATTTAAACTTTAGTAAATATCTTTTTATACATTTTACACAGTTTTCAATTTTTACTTTAAATCTTTCTCTTTTTTCTTTCTCTTTTTTTATTCTACGATTCTTTAGTTTTCTCTATTTTTTGGTTACAATTTTTTTATTTTCGTTGCTCGTTAACAAACTCTTGTTGCCGATAGTTACCAGCATTTACCATCGAGCTAGTTATTTTCTGATCGACGCATATGGTTTACCTTTGATGTCATCTCAAGAATTTACGAACCACAACTCAACGATGCATATGATATGTACGATGATACGCGATATTCGCGCATGCTGTATGTTCCTTTAGGTAATTTTCAGCAGATTTTGCAACAAAAAAATAATATTGTTTAGTATTTGATCGATATATTATAATAGTATTTGATCGTATTTTAATATATATTTCGTTAAATATATTATTTTAATATATACAACATATTATACTATGCATACTGGAAATAGTAGTTTTTCAAACTTTTTATTCGATAGCATATTTTCATTTTTATACTTTTTATCTTTTTATGATGTATAACACATCGTTTTTGCATTTTTTGTGTTAACATAATAACATTTTTTCAAATTTTTGTCACGCATTATCGTGCCTCGTTGAAAATATGTATTTTTTGTGTTAACATAATTTTTCAGAAAACATGATCGGTATAGGATGCCAAAGGATAAGACAGCAAAATGGAGAATAATAAAACATATTTTTGCAACGTTCAAATATTTTTACAGGTTTTCTTGTCGGAAGCAGTTACATATTTTTTGATTTTCTTGCAATTGCAATTTTTTACAATAGAATCGTATTTATTATGTTTTGTTATTTTATGCTTCATCAGAAAGTGCAATAAATGGATGGCACTTTTTTGAATATTTCGATTTATTTAATATTTGTTCGTGTTGACGGATTCGTTTGTATTTACTTATATATAAATATATAAATATATAAATATGTAAATATATAAATATATATATATGTATGTATGTATATATATGTATGTATATATATGTATATATATAAATCATAAAATTTATCAAAAATAATAATGATGGCAAAATTCTTTATTAAAACGTAAAACAAAACTAAATAAAACCAAACAAACGGATCTTAAATTTTTCTTTTTGTTATTTTTGTTATTTCTTTTTTTCTTTTCTTTCTTTCTTTTTTTTATAATAATTTCTATAATTTCACAAAAATTTAATTTCTATAATTTCATTTATTTTTTTTAATTTAGGCAAGATTGCTTTGGTACGGAATATTTTGCAAGCTGTATTCAAGCATTGCTGCTTGAAGATGAAAAGGAAAAACTTTACGAAATGGTCGAGTACCTAGGTCGCAAGAAGTAAAAGGAACAGAACACAGAAGCGCTTTCATCGTGAAGGCTTCCATTTTTATGACATCTACGATGAATGATTTTAATAAGACCAACGAGAAACTATAAGAAACAACGAGAAACGAGAAATTATAAGAAACAATTTCTATAAAAAAATCATTGTTACACAGAATTGTGAAAAATTACAATATTCGTTTATGGTACTTCTTTTATGAAGTCCGAAGGAATACTCTTAAATTGGGAATTTGAGGCACGCAATCAAATCTTTTCCATTCTCTTCTATGATATGTCATATAGAACAACAAAAATGATATTACCAGAATAACTAATAATATACACATACATTCATCCGAAAAAAAAAGAAGTAGAAAAAGAGAAAAAGAGAGAGCAACAAAAAATATAAAAGAGGAAGAAGGAGGGAGATATCTCTCTCTCTCTCTCTCTCTCTATATATATATATATATATATATATATATATATATATATATATATATATATATAGAGAGAGAGAGAGAGAGAGAGAGAGAAAGAAGGAATGAACGAAAAAACGCACGCGAGCGAAAATAAAAACGAGAGCGAAAGTGAGAGAGAGAAATAAAAATATACATAATTGATATAATATTTAAAAAAAATTAAATCTTTAAAAAAATGAATTTTAAAAATAATTTAATGCGATTTTTTTATTATAAAATAAATATCTCTATTCCTAATATAAAATAATTGTAAAAATATAATTAAAAACAAATAAATCCAATTGATATGATCGTTGATATCTTATTCATTGAATTATTCATTCTTATTATTGTCTTATTCATTTCCTTTTTATTTCTCTCTCTTTTTCTTAATATATTGAGTATTGAAATTCAAATGGAAACGAAGTGGTATGAGCTAGGTTTGCGTGCTGATGAACCCATATACCAATCTAGTCGACAAAATATTTGCGTTCTTGCGATATTTGCGTTTTACTCAATTATTCATAAATAATTTACGTTGAATATCGTCATCTATTATTATAACAATTATTATTTTTTATTTTCTTTTATATTGATATTTTAATTCTTAAAAAATTATAATTATATATGTTACTTATTGCACCGTATCATTGCAATAGTTAAATTAGATAAATAATTTCTTTATATGAGAATTTCAATTAAAATTCAATTAAAATTCTTGATTTTATTTTATATACTATTTTTATACACAGAAAAAGAAAATAATTTGGTTACAGATTTCAAAATTCAAATAGATTTCAATTGATTATCAAAATTTTTACATGATTGAAATGTAACATAATTTAACACAATTATGAAAGATTATAGATCAAATTATCATCATCATCATCATCATCATCATTATCATCATTATCATCATCATCACTATTATTATTACTATTACTATTACTATTATTATTATTATTACTATTATTATTGTTATTATTATTATTATTATCACCATCATTATCATTATCATTGTTGTTGTTATTATTTTTATTATTATTATCATCATCATTATTATTACTGTTATTATTATTACTATTGCTATTACTATTACTATTACTATTATTATTACCATTACTATTATTATTATCATCATCATTATCACCATCACGATTATCATCATGATCATCATCAGTATCATAATTATCATTATTGTCATATCGTCATCATTATCATCATTATTATCATTATTATTATTGTTGTTGTTATTATTGTTATTGTTATCATCATCATCATCGTCATCATCAATTTCATTATTGTCATCATCATCATCATCATCATCATCATCATTATCATCGTAATTATTATTATTATCATTATTAGTGTTACTATAATTAGTATTACCATGCCAATATAATTTACAGTATTTCTACTATTATATACTGTTGCTATATTAATACTACTGTTGCTACTGCTATTCCTGCTATTGAATCATCAATAATACTACCTCCAATAATTCTACTATCGCTGTTATTACTATCCTTGCTAATTGCAAATAAAATTACATATGTTGTGCCATCATAACTATTCTTTTTTACATTATTTTCTATATTATTACTATCATTACTACTAATATCATATAATACTATTGTCATTATTGTCATTATTATAACAACAAAAACAATAAAACTATGCAACAATTATTATTATAAAGATTGTTACTATTTTTCTCAATAATGATTATTGTTGCTATTGCTATTGCTATATTTATTACTATTACTATTACTACAACTATTATTACACTTACTATTATTATTATTATTACTAATATTATTATTCCTATTAACTTATTGTTATTGCTACAATTATTATATTTCTATTGATATTTTTTAATATAGATATTATATTAGATTATTTTACATTATATTGTATTGTTATTATAGCATACTTATTGTTATTTAATTATTATATTATAATATATTGCTATGATAGTATCACAATTTCAATTTTTCTTTCGATAATTGGTTCGAAGAAAGAGAATTGATGAATATAATTAGTTAAGGAAATTATGTGAATACTTGATCATTCATGAATCGAATGATGAACGGAATCATGCATATGGTAAACATATAATATTTATTTATTTGTTCACTTTTTTATAGTTTGACGAAAGCGATTGTAAAGCGGTCATAAAACTTATGCAACAATGTTCTTCGAAATCTATAAGAAAAGCTATTATCGAAATTTATAAGTTTACAGTTCGATAGATGATCTCTGACTATCAAGCAAAAGTTGTAAATGGACATATAGAAATTCCATTAACATTATTGAATATTATTTATCTTCTTAATGCTCATTCCTGAGCGTTGAGAATTACGAACCATTCCAAAATCAGTATTGAAATCATTCCGATGCCGTTTCAAAATGTCCATTACCGACATGTATTCGTTTCTACCTCGTAATAACTATTTTTTAAAATCACTTACATATATTGTACATACATTTAACATCTGACAAAATTGATATTCAATGAAAGAAAAAGAAGAAAGTAGAAAAAGGATTCTGATTATATATATATATATATAAAACAAATATAAAACAATAATATATATATTATTGTTTTATATTTGTTGTGTGTATATGTGTTGTGTTGTCGCCGTCGTCGTCGTCATCGCGTATGTGTGTGTGTGTGTGTGTGTGTGTGTATCAATTCTTTATTTTACAATATATATTTCACATATATCTATTAAAGTGACTCTATTTGACCAAATGCGTAGGTAGAAACGAAAAAAAATTGGTTTAATATGCATATATTATTCGATTTCATTAAATTCTTGTATGCTCTCTCTCTTTCTCTTTTTTCTTTTTTTCTTTAACTTTCTTATATCGCTTATTTGTTACATCAATGATAATTCAAAAATTACAATTTTTATGAATTTTAAAAAATTTTTAATTTTTATAAAAATATAAGATTATCATATTAAAAAATTAGTTGTAAATTTCAAACTTGAAAATTTATTATAAAGATTAAAATTTACGAATAAAAATTATAAGCGATAAAGAGTTTTTTTATATTAATATTTTAAAAACTACAATAATTAAAAAAATACAAAATAAATTTTGTATTATATCACTATTGTAATGAATAAGCGATATATATATTACATTTTATATAATATATATAATATATAATGTATAATATATATAGTATATGTACATGTACATATATATATGTACATTATACACGCACTTCACATTCATATGCATATAATATACATATAAAGATATATATATGCATAAAAAACTGCAACACATATTCTATGTATCCTAAGTGATGTGTGTGTCTATACATATATAACGTGTGCGTATATGCAAACAATTAACATGAATATTTAAATCTATTTTTATTTGGCGCGAATAAAAATGATTCAAAAATGAACATATTTATAAATTCCTTCTCTACCTTCTCTTTCTCTATTACAATTATGTTATCAAATCTGTCTAAAAAAAAATGATTTTTCTAATAATTTCTTTACTTAATATTATATTACATAATTATATTATATGTAATTTATATTATAATTTAAATATAATTTATATAATTCCAAATTTAATTAAAAAGTTAAAATTCAAGTAAAGATTTATATAATTCCAAATTTAATTAAAAAATTAAAATTCAAGTAAAGATTTATTTTAAAAATTTGTTTTCAATCAAAACCATAATTCATTTTAATTATATTATTTTTTATTTTTATTAAACTTTTTTAATAAAAGAAATTTTTAAAGTTTTTAATAGAATTTTTAAAATCTTATTATGAAGTTATTTGAATGAGCAATAAATAAACTTATATTCAATAAAAAAAAAGTATTAAATAAATCTTTCGTATTAAATAAAGCAAAGAAGGAAAGTGTAACAACAAAACAGAATGATTCATTCTTTTTCACTTCATCTAGCACAAATTTAAATTTTTTATGATCAGATTTATATGGAACGTGGACAATATATTATCTCTTCTATCATTAGATATGACTTAATTCCTTTCTGGCGAATTTTCGTGAAAGAATACATTGCATATTATGTTTGTTGTATTATTATTATATATACATTCTATATTATCTTCATTCATTACTAGATTAAACAAAAATATTTATCTTAAGTATATGATCACATGATTAAGCTCGTCAGAACCAAATAGCATTTTGTTCTCAATCTAGTAATAGTAACAATAGAAATAATGTAATAGATATTTTTCTTCTACGAAAATTTGCTGGAAAAAAATTGAGCATATTTAATAATAAAGAAGATAACATTAGCCGCATTCTTTAACCTTCAATAACGTGTTTATAATATATGTATAAACTTGAGTTATATATATTTTTATATATCAAGTTTTATATTTATTTTGATTTTTTAAATCAAAGATATTTTTCAATGATATCCCACAAATATATTAACATCCTATAGATTTTATATCTTATCCTATAGATAATACATCTTATTCTGTTTTATCCTCACAATGTGTGTAAAAAATTTAGTAATTCATAATAATTCGTTTTGTCTACGAAATCTTAAAATTAAAATTATATTTGTAATAATAAAAAAATTGTTAAAAATATATATTCATCAATTATATATTTATTTTTTTTATAATTAAAATATAATATATAAATTTAATATATTACACATTTTATATATATATATATATATATATATATATATATATATATATCTATATATTTGTGTCTATAATATTTATATATCATTGTCTGATTTTTCTTCCTATTGTTTTATTGGTCATTAATTAACAAATGTTACTTTTGTTAAAAAATTTTGTATCAAAAAATCAAATATAATATCAACATATAATTTAGATAATTAATATCGGCCGAGATTAAATTTATAATAAATTTATAATATTAATGTTATAGAATAAATATATTTTAAAAATATTTTGGGAAATATTTTAAACACATATTGTATGTACTTACCTTCTTGATAAAAAAAAAAAACATCAAACATAATGTATGATAACTATATATAATTAAAGCAAGTAAAAAATAATAAAAAAAAATAAAAAAAATAATAAATAGTATTAAAAAAATATTTTATTATATTTAAAAAACTAGCTTTACTAAAAAACTTATATTTAAAAAACTAGAAAAAAAAATGAAAATAAGTAATACATATTAAAGTATTTTTTGTTATTTTGTTATTTTATGCATATACAATATGTGTGCATATATATATACACACACATAATAATATATCACATGAAAGCAAATCTTGTCAAAATTTTGTAGAACAACTTGTATTTATATCTATTAAATTAATTTGGTATTTATATCTAATAAATCACTTTAAAAATAGCAAATTAAAAAATTATTTTAAAAAAAAATTTTACTACTTTACTACTTTAATGTTTTTGTACTTTTATTAAAAATTTAATAATAAAAAAAAATGTTTTTTATATTTATAATAATTATAATTAAAGAAATCTATAATTAAAAAAATCTGAAAAAATAAATAATGAAAATTAAGAGAATTTTAAGACAACATAAATATTATTCATATTGAATAGATTAAATTTTTATGTATCTTATAACTTTTAGATTATTATAAAAGATTTAATAAAATGATTTTAAAAACTATTTTCATTTTCATAATATTTCAATGTTTTTAGAGAAAAATTTATTATATAATTTCTAAATTATATAGGATAAAAAAAATGTTTGAAATAAATATTATTTTAAGTAACAAACTATTTAAATAACAAAAAATTAGTGCTATTTTATTAAAAAAAATGAAAATCGATTTCTGTTTCATTTAAGATATTTCTTTCCTTTTTCTAAATTTTATATTCTTTAAATAGTTAAATTTTTTGATTTATACAATTAAGAAAAAAAAAGAAAAAAAATAACTTAATCAATATCTATAATGGTTTCAATTGTTTTAACTGAAATCATTACAAATATTTCTAATGCTTTATATACCATAATGCTGATATGCCATATATATGTGCTAATTAAATATATATTATATTTAATTTCTTAAAACATTAATATACAATTAAAGTTATTGTACAAACACTGCAAAAATATCTTAAGTTAATATCTACAATTTTTCTCGTTTACGATTTGTACTGTCGCGTAAATTTTATAATTGAACAATATTATAAATGTAATAATATTGAACTTTGGATAATATTTGGATCGCCGAGCAAAGTAACATTTTTTTTTATTCCTATTTATATTTCATCAAAAAATTAATATACATTTGTGCTTAATGATAAAACTGCAATAAATATGTAAATATAAAGAAGGAATATGTTTAAGTAATTGAATTTTTACATGAATCTTTAGGCACTGTATTGTTTATATATAGTAATTTATATATACAAGATGTTAATGAGCTTTGAAGAGTTAATTGTAAAGACTAAAACAAATTCAAAATTATATACAAAAATGTCAGTTGAGACTTATTTATTAAGTTATAAGGAATTAAAGTTTATGTTAAATAAAATAAAGTGAAATCATAATAAATCAATGATATAACAAAAAAATGTTTCATTCATGTGGAATTCTGTTTATATGAATGAAATTTTATATTTAAATTTCAATTCCTATTATTTAAATTACTGTCAAATATTTTATTTATATGAATGTCTTTATACTATAATATAATTAGAAATATATATTGAATATATGATACAAAATAAATAAAAAATTAATTCATTAAGCACATTCATTAAAAAAGTTATTAGATTTTCAAAATTGGTTCTAAATTTATAATACATTTTAAAGAAATTGTTTCAAGAATTGTTTTCTTTTATATGAATGTGAACTCTTATTAAATATAATTAAATGAAAAATTAATTGAAGAGAATAACTAAATTGATTTCTAATATATACAACTTAATTTTGTGAACATACTTATATTTTAACAGAATCATATAAATGAAATTTTATTTTTTATGATTTTTTAGCATTTTATTCTTAATTCGTCTATCGAAAATTTTGACTTATGACTTATAACTTATAATTTTTAATTTAATAAATAAGCCGCAATCAATATTTCTATATATGAATCGTTTTAATTTTTAAAATCAAGCCTCTGAAAATAATCCTGTATATGGTAATATATTGTCTATAGTATATGCTAATATATAATGGTAACTTACATTCATCTTATTAAATGACATGCCATATATGTAGATTTTATCGTAGATTTAATCTATCACGTATCAAATTGTTGAATTTAACTTTGTGTTAATAGTATATATTTATGACAAATTTATATACCGTAACGATATAGAAGATTTTTATCGTAAGTTTATACTAAGATCAAATTTTTGATAAAATCTTTATATGTATGGAAGTCTACTCTTTTTATATATAATTTTCAGTTATATGAGTTACAAAATAAATTTTTTTCTATTATAATGATTATTGTTATATCAAAGAATAATTGAAGGCACGTATCAACATGCAATATATCTTTCTTTTTTTTTTCCTTTCTAATCTCTTCTTAATTAATCTCACACATTCTTGTACTACTCTTTGTACTTCTTATATAAAATTTCTAAAAGTTTTTATTTAAACTTTTAGTAAAAAACAACTTAGACAGATTTTCCATGAACACGAAATCTATATAAACATGTGTATTCAAGTTGGCCATGATTACTATGTACCCTTAGTTCCACATATTCATATGGCGTTTTAATCGCTGTATTCTACATTTAAAAATTTATTAGTTATATTAAAATGTATCTTAAAAAAAATTGTTCAAATAAAAAAATTATACTCGATCATCCTGAAATTTGTCATACAACTTTTCAATTATTTTGAAAATTATTTAAAATAACTATTTTGATATTCCATTTAAATTTCACGAATCATATTTTTCATTACTTGTTAAATTTTTAATTTTTCCAAACGTAATCTAAATACAATAAGTAAATATATGTTATATATTTATATGTTTAAATAATTATATACTATAACAAATTTATGATAATGCTTATAATATATAAAGATGATTCTAAATCTAATTTAATTATAAATTTAAAAAAATTTTAAATTAATCTTTCTTACTAATATTTTGCGATTTTCAAATGATCTTGAATTTTTATTTCATATTATTCATAACTTCTTATGATATGATTTTGTTTTATTCTAAAATATTAACTTTTATTCTTTTTTTAAATAATATGAAAACTATTTATAAATATATATAATTATACATAAATACATATAATTATAATTATATGAAATTAAAAATATGGTTTTTATGATATTTAAAATGAGAGATTTAAAATGCAATTATTTTCAGGATGATCTATATGACTATAAAATTCTTATATTAAGAATATAACTCACTTTAACTGGAAAATATTGTAAATTATTATCTGAACCTACAAATTCGTAATCACCGAATAATACAGGTTCAGAATCATTTTCATCAAGAAAACCCTGTAATAAAAATATTAATTTAAATTGTATATTTTTATATACAAAAATATTAATATATTTACCCAGACATTAAATTTTCTAGGAGCACTTCTCATTTCACTATTGGGCAATATCGATTTTGGTGCATGTTCGACTGTAAATCCAGTAATGTAAATAGAACTACGTAACTTAATTAATAAATATCCTGGAAAGCCTTGAAATGCCCAGCAAGTACCTGGTTGTATTGGATTTCCTTGTATTACAGTACGAGGATTATTATTTTCATGATAAAGTGTAAAAAAAGCCAATACTTTGAATGCCCTAGTTTTTATATCATATTTTTGTGTACAACGTGTACTAATAATTTGACCGCCTATTAATAAAAATACATATTATAGTTCAAATAATTATTCAATGAATTGAATAATATAAATTTACCGGCAGATTCTAAAGCATAGTCAACACGACCCGTTTTATCCGCATCATATATCTTTATTGCTTCTTTAACTATTTCACGCACACGGTCATCCGTTATAAGATTATTACTAGCAATCCATGATTTGTCCTGATCTGTAAAAATGAATTATTCCTATAATCTTTTCCTGCTATTTTATACATTATATCATAATATATTTTATAAGAAGAATATATATTTATTATATATTATATATTATATATATATTATATATTTTATTAAGAAGAATATATATTTTTAACTTATTACTTTGATAACTAAAAAATCAAGTACCTTTAACTTTTTCTATTTTTGATATTAAAATATCAGCATGATCAATTAAGACCATTTCAATATGTTTTTCCAATTCTTTATTAATAATATGATTCATGTATGTATTACAACATTTTAATTCTGAATAAAATTTATTCAACTTTTCCAATTGCGATTTAATAATATCAATTTGAGCATGTATATCATCTAATTTATATTCTTTTAATTTCTTTTCCAAAAATAATATTTCATTCTGCAAAAAAAAAATATATACCAATCGATATTATATATATATATTACAATACTAATTCATATAAACTTACATTAGATTGTGACCAAGAATATGTTTTTAACCATTGAAGCACTTGGATTATATCAGAAAGTTGATCCTATATAAAAATGATTAATCAATAACAGCATTTAAAAAAAGTCTTTCTTATTAAAAATAAAAGTGAAGAAATGAAAACTCTTACGGGTTTTTCCATAGTTTGATCTTCTAAATTGTTAATTTTATTATATAATTTTTCAATGATTGATTGAAAATTATTTTTTTCAAACATTTCCTCCTTTAAAAACAATTGTTTATCATTTACAACTAATTCAGATCCAAAGTACTGTGTAATAACTTTGGTTACAGGAAAAAATCTTAAGAGATGTACTAAATACCAGCTACCTGAAATATAAAAATATTATGTTCTTTATTTTTATAATTTGTTATAACTATTGAGAGAAGGATAGACAAAGAGACTCACCATTTTGATAATATCAAGATATAAAGATTAAATCCATACTCCTTGAAAAATATGAATACTTCAATTTTTTAATTACCAATAAAATAATTTTACTCTCTCTATCCTTCTCCCATTAAATTTAAATATTGATTTCATTCATTAATTTGTTTTATATATATAAAAAATTACAATATTACAAATATCTAATTATTATTATTTAATTAGAACTATATAAGTATTTTATCATGTTGCATGTCACGTTTTCTCTATCAACCTAGGATCTTAATGTGAACATTTTATATGCTATGTTTAAATTTTTTTGTATTAAACATTTTTAATTAAATTTTTTTTTATATATAAAATATATAAAATTTGTTTTTATATATAAAAACAAATGTATAATATTGTAAACATTATATTGCTATGTTTCGCTCATTATATGCGACATACAATAAACGATTTCGCAAATATGTCAGAACATATTACATCAATATATTAAAATGTATAATTTCTATTTTAGTTAGAAAAACGCGACATACAATAATGTGCATAAATGTCCACGTAATTTCTGAAAACGTTGTACATCCGTTGAACGTGATCTTATAGATACCACAGCACCGATCATATGTAAAAATAATATTTCGATATTATTATTATTATTTATTTCATTTATATTTACTTTAAAGAATATTTACTATTATTGAAATTTATATAAAATATATCCGATATAACATGATAGTATTTTTCAACATTGATATAATATTTATCGTTCATATTTTAAATATATATATATATATATATATATATATGTATCATAATATATAAATTTTACATTAACAATTAAACAAATTTAAAAAAAAAAATCAGTAATTGATTCCTATAAATACAATATAAAATAAACATTAAATAGTACAAACATAATACATTTTCATAACTTCTAAAAACTCAATTTTAGAATTCAAAACAAACACAAAAGTTGATAAATAAAAATGTTTCTCAAGGTTTATTTATTAAATTAATGCATTATAAAAAATTTAAGTTTTTCTTAAATAAAATGAGATAAAGATTAGTTAGAGATAGAGTTATCTCACTTTTATAACTTAATAAATAAACCTCAAACAACAATCTTATAACAATTTTTATATTTTGATTTCTAAAATTTATATACTCCCCCACTCTTTGCTAAAGATGTTCAAATATATTAATATTCTGTGTTCGTGTG
The DNA here is from genome assembly GCF_029169275.1 of Apis cerana. Taxonomy (NCBI): domain Eukaryota; kingdom Metazoa; phylum Arthropoda; class Insecta; order Hymenoptera; family Apidae; genus Apis; species Apis cerana. Next base: position 569,230 of record NC_083854.1, on the reverse strand, counting down.
AGTATGTGCGCGCGCGCGCATATATGTAACAAATTCAATTAAATTCCATATTGCTATAAGCTACATATAAAATAAATAAAAACCAGCAAATGAAAAAGTTTTTCAGAAATAAAAAGTATACCTAATTATTAGATTAAATTCTAACCAATGCTAAGGCATCTCGGGTAAAGACACGTTCATACCGGGCATAAAATATATTGATAAATTTTTAAACACTTTTATATATTCAATAAATAAATCGCTTCGAAAAGATGTTAAACTGATAATATCATTAAAGATGTGATAGCTCGTCTCAGTGACATCATAGGGAATATTGTGCAGAGAATCCAGACAGATAAAGGACTGATTTTGCATGATGTAAGTTCCTGAAACAAAAAGAAAAAGAAACGCCAGGATAGGTTTCACCGGTCTTCCCGAAGATGCCAAGGCAAAAATTCAATCTTGTGGATAAATATAATAGAAATCATTCTATCGATTATTTTTTATTCTTTATATCGGTTATTTTTTTAACTGAAATATGATGCAAATCAGAAAGACGGAAAAAGAAAGCATTTTGTTTCGAATTTATTTAAAAAATACAAAGCTTTAAATCTTATAATTTTTGTCAATTTTCACGAAATTGATATTTATTAGATCGAATTGTTTTTTTATTTCCAAAAATTATATTTAAAAATATTTTTTTTTAATATTAAAAATTATAAATAAATTTTTATTTTGCAAATTTTATCGAAAAGATTAAAGATTAAAAATATAAAAAAAAATATATTATATTTTTTGAAATTTCAATTTCAATTGCAAAATGAGTTTTAATTTATAATGAAATTTTTAAAATTAATTATTGGCTGTGAATTATTACAATATCGATAAATAAGTTGCACATTTCATTATTATTTGCACTTAATAGTCATTTAAATACATTAAACAATTTTATCATTTATTTTTTAATAATGATACTTTAAAATAATAACATAATTACATTAAATATTATATGAACAAGTTTTATATAAGTTTTATATAAAGTTTTCCATAACTTTTTCATGTTATTTATTATTTTATTTATTATTTATTAAAAATAGCTGTTTTAACGCAATATATAAGTAATTTCAAATCTTTCCTTTCATATAAAAACAGAGATTCTATTCATTCTTTTTATTTATCATTAATTTCTATTTTTTTCTGATAGAGGAAGATTATTATTTAATAATTTATCTCATCTATCAAATAATAATTTTCATAAATAATAAATAAATAAGGAAGCTAATCTAATGATATCAATCTGATTATCACAAAAACTATTATAGGCAAAGAATGAAAAATAAAATTTATATATATATATATATGTATATATACTATTGAGCATAATAATAAAATGCATAATGCATTTTAAGAATGTTTTAAAAATTTCATCATAAAAATTCATGTTGCAATTATATATATCATGTTTCTTTTTTAAATCTTTTTTATTTTCAATCATTTCCAATTTATAAAATTTGCAAAATAAAAATTTATTTATAATTTTCAATATTAAAAAATTTCAAAATAAAAAAATATATATTTAGATATTAAATCTTTATAATTAAAAGAAAAAAGAAAACTTGATAAATAATTACAGAGATAACAATTCAGAAATACAAATTCATTTAATAAGAATTAATAAAAATCATAAAATTCAAAATTTCATGTTCTTTAAACAAATTTGAAATTCAAAAAAATAATGATTTTCCTTTTTGGCTTCTGATTTCATATCATTTATATTATATTTCATTTAGAAAAAAATTGATATTAAAATCAAAAAGTAATCGATTTGATATAAAATAATTCATAAATAAAATATTTAAAAAAAAGAAAAAAAAGATAAATAAATATCGATATGAAGACACGGATTTCTTAATTGGCGAATCTCTTACAATGACTTAACAATTATAAAAATTTACCAGTAAACAGAAGTAATAGCAATAAGGCAATCCAAAAAACTTTTAGGCTTTTTTGATGGATCCAATTTCTGATATTGAATATGCGGCTCAATAACCATGAATCAAATAAAAGCATTTTGACCATAAAAAAATAAACATACTGTAAAGAATGATCAATATATTTCCAGATTTTAGATTCTGCAATTTAATAAAATTATTATTTTAAAATAAATTATTAATAAATTATTTATTTTGTAATATCACTATAAATAAAGCTATTGCTTTGATATAATTTTTATATAATATGTTAATAAATTATACCATATTTTTGATATTCATAAGTAGCATAATATTCTCTTCTTTTAACTGTTTTAAGTTTTAAAAACTCAAGAAATTTATTGAACCATAGAACTATAATTAATATAAAACTCATGAATTGTTGTGTTATTTTATTTCTCTGACTACAGTTCTTTGGAACTGTTTCTTCTAATTCAGCATCGGAATCAAGAGAAGATGTAATATCATATTTCCGAAAATTTATACGTTTTGATGGTAGATCAGAATATAATAATTGCCTACAAAAAAACATATTTTTAATAGAAATGATAAAATATTTTTGATTTTATATCTCATCAAAAATAATTTATGTTATTAATCATGTTTAACATATATGCAGAAAATAAATCACAAACCTTGATTCCCAGTTTTTTGAATTATCAGATTTTGCATAAATTATTTGTCGATGACTACAATATTGTTTTACATGCATTTTTGTATATTGAATTTTAGATTTTGAATCTAAACTTGGCATATGTGCTCCATAAAATTCATTCATTTCATTAATGGGCTATAAAAAATAGGAATAAAATAAAAAAATATATTATTATTAATATTATATTAATGTTATTAATATTGTTAAAACATGTAAATATTGTTGAAATTATATATCATATTATACTTACTGTATAATTTTCTACTTTTGTTCCTTCCTTTTCTTCAACATTTCTTGTTTCACATATGTCAGAAGGATCATATAAAAATTGATTAGAATCTTTCATATTTGAATGAATAGAACGTCGTGACATATTAGGCATTGCTAATATACCTGGCGCTATTTCATAACGACACTTAGAAGTTTCGGAATAGGTATAGTCCGTTTTTGGAAATACACTGATAAAAAAATTTTAAAAATTCAATATAATAAATCAATACAACATAAAAAAATATACAAAAATAATATACAATTAAATATGTTTTTACAAATAAAGATAATAATAAATAGAGAATTATTATAACGACATATTCGATATTACATACAATAAGAAATGAATCTAATTAATAAATAAGTTCTCAAAAAAATTTACACATTATCAAAATTAAATTTCAATAAATTATAAGAGTTTAATTTGAATTTTGATTTTTGAATCTAACATTAATATTAATAATGATATATAGAAAGTATTCATATTCATTATAACAAATTCCAATATACAAATATTATAGAAATTAAAAGCATAAATGAAAAACCATTTAACATAGAAATTCAATTTTTTAAACAATAAAAAATACAAATATAACAAATTCAAAAGATTTTTATAATCTTCTAAAGAATTCAAATCATGATCTATTTTTTTCTATAAACAATACAAAGTCATTAAATTAAAATAAACAATATACTAAAAAATATTAAATATTTAATAATAGATTCTATTTTAAAAGCATATGATCTTAGATATAATCTTAGAAAAATTAATGTCTATCCTGCAAATAAACAAGAATCCTTATTTTTCCAAGAGCAGGTAACTAAATATATTTTTATATAAACAATTTTCAGAATAAAGTATCTTTTAAAATTCAAACAATTTACATTATGATAATAATTTAATAATTTATAATTCAACAAAACCTTTATATCTAAAATAATTAATCCATTCAAAATATGGCATTGAGATTATCTACAGAAAGCTATACAAGTCCAAATATGAATTAAAGAAAGAACATTTAAAGAAAAAAAAAATTTTTCAATCATTTATCACAAATCCTCATTATAAACAAGTCCACATACAATAATATATTCTCAAATAGATACATATATATATATATATATATATATATATATATATATATATATATATATATATGTAAGTACATTAAATAACCAAAGCTGCCAGCACTATAACAAAATCTTTTTAAACAAAAATATCAATACCAAATATATCATTTAAAGAAATCACAGAAATATAATATCTTGAACTATAAAAATAACATTCATTTGGCAAAATACCTGAAAAACAAAAAAAACCAGCATAGAATGCAAAACTGAATTCATAAATTCATGAATAATAAATGCATATTAATAAATGCAAATTACAATAAAATTACATTGATGCATTAAAAACAAAATTATCACCAACAGAAAACAACACTTTTTGCTAACCTTATTATTATTGCTAAAATATTATTGTTAAAGCCTTATACTATATAAAATTAATCTCCAATGTTCTATTATTTATATTGATTTTATGAGTTCTATAAACATTATACATAATAAAATATATAAAAAAATAATATATCAAAAAAAAAAAAACATACAAGTAATACAAATCTATATTGATTTCATATATATAATTCAAATTACAACAATAAAGATATAATTTATAATAGTAAATAATTTATAATAATAAAAAAAAAAATTGAACAGATTATGAACTAAAAAAACTAATAATATAAGAAAAAATTTATCAAAATCTAACAAATATTTATGATCAATGTGAAGAAAAAATAATTAGAAAATTTATAAAAAAACATGTAAATATCAGCCATAAATGTTAAAAAGATCTAACTTGTTTCCGCAATCACAAAAACATTGTATAAGATATCAAACATGATTTGAATTTAATTATTATATCAAATATTCGCATAAATATAATATAATATAATTTAAATTCAATCATCACTGTAATATCACAGAATTATATTAAAAATATTTTTCTTAATTAAGAAGCAACTCTACAATGAAATATAATCAAGAAAAATTAAATCTTTGTTATTAATCATTATAAGTATATATATATAAAGCTATAATATATATATATATAAAAGAAATAAAAGAACAAAAGAAATAAAAGAAAAAAAAAATTATTTTTCAAAATGTTCATTCTATTTACTAGTTTTATAATATTAATAATTTTAATATAGAATAAAATAAATATTGTAAAATTGATGAAAAAAATATAAATTTTATTTATATTTAAAAAATTAAGTTAATTAAATTTGAATAATTCTATAATACATACTTCCACCAATCACCAGCTTTTTTATAAATTTCATGTGCAGAATATGATTTATCTGATTCTTCTTGTTCTGTTTCTTCTGAAGAATAATCACTAGTAAAAGTTCTATGTTTTTTTTTTTTATATCCAAATGAAACTTCTTTGTTGTCAGTTTGACCATTTGCAAATACTTGTTCTTTTGCTTTTTGTTGTTTAGATTGACATTCTCCTTTTTTTATATTAATAGAAGAATTTTCAAATTGCTTAGATTCATGTTCTAATGTTTCAATTGTAACTTCTTTTTTTTTTTCTATTGTAATTTCTTGGTCATTTGTTTTGTTGCAATTACTGGAACTATTGCAAAATTAAAATGATAATTTGAACAACATGTAAAATATATTTAAATTTATATATTCTTTCATTATAATAATTAATATTTTTAATATTATATATATAACATACGAAATTTTAAAACCAGATTTTTTATTATTTGCAATTTCTCCAGGAATATAAGATTTCTCCCGACTTTGACTTCTTAAATCATAATGATGTTCTAAAGTCTCTGGTTCAATTAAAGTGGTTTGTATCAAAGGAGTTCTAGAACGAGATCTACTTCCACTTCTTAATTCATAATGTCGTTGCTCATTCTCCATAGTTTTGCTAAGAAAAGTATAGATTATATTTTAAAGAATTAACAAAATATTTCATAGAATTCTGGATAATACTATAATCTATCATAATAATTAAAATTAGTATTTTTTGTTGAAAGTTATTTAAATAGGATTTTTTTGGTTTCTATTTTAAGCATATTTCTAAATATATTTTTCATATCTTTTATGTTTAATAATTTCAATCTTTATTTCAAATTAACTCGCAAAATACTGAATATATTAATACGATATTACATATACAATTAAATAATGTACTATTCTTTCTCTTTTTTTATTTATTATCTTAGAAATAATAATAGAAAATAATAACGTAATGTATATAAAATTATTAGATATTTCAAATTTCAATAATATTTTCATGACATAAATACAATTCTATTTTAAAAAAATATTTGTAAAAAAAAAAACATATATGTATAAGATATTTGTATACGTGTGCATGAGCGCGCGATCATATTTTATATATATACATATTTTGTGTTTCAGTAAAATTGCAAGAATTTTATTTAAAAATAAAATTAAAGATGTATTTTTGATTAGTAATAATATTTCAATTAAAATAAAATTGGATTTAATAGAGATATTAAAAATAAATTTTATAATAATAGAAAGAAATCTAAAGAAATCCAATTTTATAATAATACGAAATCTCATTCAGGCATTTTGAAGATAAATCGTATATAATAGACGTTATATTATTCAATAAAAAATATTCAATAAAAGATAATGTTATGACATATAAACAATGTAAGAAAATAATTAAACAAATTTGTATTTCAATGATTAACAAAAATATTAATAAAAAATTATTTTATATAATATTTAGACGTTTCGTGAGTGTTGAGCTTGAATAAGATGAAATACTATCTTTCGATTACGAGACAGTTGTAAGGCGGTTATACTACAATATACTGTATTGTATTTATATAATAATTAGAATCTGTATTTTTCGAATGCATAAATTATTAATATTAAGATTTCATATTTCCACTATCTATCTCCATGATATTCATAAAATTCATCTAAATTTAATCAATTCCTAATATCTTTAAGAACAATATCCAAAAATAAGAAAAAAATGTTATGTATATGAAGTTTATTTATAAATGTTTTATTATAAAATTATAAACAAATATTGAAATCCTCCAGATCCCAAATTGATTAATTACTTGGTTTCCCAGATCACTAGACACTTTTTTAATTCTAATTTAATTTAATTTTTATTTAAAAAAGTTTTAAAATAAAAAGTATATAATATAGAAATAAATATACATCAAAAATTAATTTAATCAAATCATCAAATTAATAATTTAATTGAGATATAATAAAGTTTTCAAGAATCTTGGAATATAATATATTCTATATTATCGATATCAAATTTAAAGATGATCATTAAATAATAATTTAAATATTTTACAAGTTTACAATTTATTTACAAATTACGAAGTATTATGTAAGTAAACATGATCAATCTCATTCTCTAATACCGAATCTGTTAAATATGTATATTCAGATCACATTCAATATTTGCTTATAACGAAATATTTAAAAACAAATTGTAATAGCATTTTTTTCTTATTTTCTTTTTGATTAGATTTCTGCAGTTTTGCCAAAAAATATGAAATGCTCATATATATGTGTGTATATATATATATATGTGTATATATATATATATATATATATATATATATATACATATATGTATATATGTATATGTATATATACATATATATATATATATATATGTATAATAGTTATTATATACACATTAATATCAATTTAATTATATCATTACCTTTTCTGGAAAACTTTTCTATTTATAGAGAACTCACCAAAAATATATGAAAGAAATTTGCGATTCTTCTTAAATGATTCAATATGTCGTGCATTCAAAAAAATATAAAAATATTCACTTTGCAATATTGATTAAATGATACAAATTGGTTCTTTTTGTTGTTGTTTCGAAACGTCTGTCAACATTTATGTCTTTCAAAAGATCCAAAATCTAACTTGAGTCTGCAACGCGTAGAAAACGACGAATCTATATGCGCGCGCATCTTACGATGATTCATTTTATAATACTCTCCCTAGTTTAATGTATCAAAGTTACCAAAAAAATCAAATTATAATAATTACTTAGTTCAAAATAAATCAATTAAATTGATATTTTAAAATAAGGAAATTTAAAAAAATTGTATTAGAAAATAATTTGATCACTATAACACAATAAAATGATCACTTTTTATGATTAAATTCTTGTAAATACAGAAAAAATAAAATTAAATTTAGCTAACTGAATTTTAGAAAAAATTTTAAAATTTTTGCATTTTTTTAAATGTTTTTTTTATAAATTTTGATATCTAAAAACAATATCTTAATTATCAAAATTCAACAGATTAAAATTAGCGGTTTTATTTGCAAGTCTCATATTTATATAGAAATGTGTGAATTACATGACACCATGAATTTTTATCCAAACCAATAGAAAAATAGAAGTGTCAGTACGCGCCAAATTTAAATAAATTTTCAATTAAAAAATTTCATATGATTTTTCAATTAAAATAATATATAAATATTTATTTAATAAAAAATATATTTTTATTAATATTCGTTTATATATATAATAAACAATACATCGATATAATAACATTTTCCTTATATTTAATTATTATTATAATTTTATTTTTTCCCTTGCATTTGAGCTTTATATATTATATATATTATATATTATATAATATATTATATTATTAGATATTATATTGGATTAGATTTTAACTTTTGGCGAACAAGTGATCACTCATGTAAATATAAGTATAATTCTATTTGAATTCGACCAAAAATATAATTCATTTAAATTTCTTTTTAATTTTAATTTAAATTTAACATGTGATAATATTTTTATTATCTAAATAAATTCTACAAAAAAATCAACATAACGTCGGAAAATTTTTTAATTAAAAAATAATTTGAATTGGGCACATAATTTTTTATGCTTTTATCGCTCAATCAGATTGAGTTAAAATTTAATATTTAATCATATAAAATATAAAAATCCCAAAAATGCAAAAATTTGCATGCAAATAATTTTTGAATCACTGAATTCAAAATTGAAATTATAATTTTTGAATTCTATCAAAATCTATAAGTTTACAAAAATTAATGCTCCAAATTAAAATTCAATTTATTTTTCATTTAATATTTAATTTTTTATTTTAATTTTTAATTGATCTAAATTCGTGTTTAATACTAATACTAAAAATATAGTAATAAAATAATATTTTTATCTTTAAAATTATTAATTTAAGTTAATATAAATCTAAGTAATCTAAGTTATTTTTTTTTATTTTACTATTAATAAATGATATAAAAATAAATAAAATATCCATTAAAACATTCAAATATTCCATTATATTCTTAATAATAAATTTACATGACTAGAAACATTGTAACCAAAATAATAAAGTTTTTCACAATTAGTATATATTTACAATTTTATGATTAATTATCAAGAATAACAAATATTTAATTGATCGAAATATCTAAAAAATGATTTAAAATATAATTTGAATTTTTAGAAAACTATATATAAATATCGGAAAATGATATAAAATGTATATTATAATAATGAATTGATATAAATTATAATATGATAAAAAATATAAAAGGAAACTTGATGAACTATTACAATAATACATATCAGAAGATATATCACACATTTCATTTATAGTTAATAATTTTGAAGGAGCTGCACAATTGAAAATAAAGCTAAACAAAGATAACGATTGGTAATAGTTTGGAGGAAACGAGAGATCAGGAAATTGTGAACTGCAGACTGTGGATTGCGGGAAGCAGCACAGGCCAGTCAGTCCACTAAACAAAACATGGACGCCGTGGAAATAAATACCTCCGATCCGTCACAAAACGAAGAGGGCACTGTGTCGACGGTGGAAATATGTCGCGTTTGTCTTCTTGGCAATGTGGTAATGCGAGACTTGTTTTTGGAAAGTGAGGTTGCATCCTTATCAGCAAAAGCAATGAGTTTTGCTAATGTTAAGGTTAGACATGTAATGTAGAGGTTATATGATATAGTATAAATCGTAAGATAAAGTATGTAATAACGCTCGACTTTAGATGCATAGTTCATCCTCTTACTTTTAAACGAAAAAATAAATAAAAGAAATATGAAAATTAAAAGATCGTTTACTATTTATAATTGTCCATTTTGTTTTTTAATTTTCTGTCATATTTCTAATATATTTAACATTTATATATATATATATATATATATATACATATATGCATGCTGTATTATTATTCACATTTTTTTATCACAATAACGATTATATCTTGTATATAATCAATTATTTTAACAAGAATTATTCGTGTAATTTAATTCGTGTATTCGTGAATGTTTTAGATGTTACCCGGGGATGGTTTACCAACGCGTGTATGTTGGATGTGTGCGGATAGACTTGAATCTGCGTATGAGTTTAAATTACAGGTGGAACAAGCGGATACGGTTCTCAGAGAAAAATTTGTTACTATGAATATGAAAGAAGAGTTATTTTTTAATGAAGTTGAAGTACATTTAGAGGCAGGAGAACAAAATGAAAATATAGGAGAAATGCATGTAGAAAATGATTATCAAAGCGCCAATACACTTACATCAATGTCTAGAGAAGAGAAATCATCGCTTTTGAAGAATCAATTAACTTTGTTACAGACAGAAAAATTAAACGAACAAGAAGAACAATCTATAGCAGGTAAATAAAGATCTAGTAAAAGATCAAAATTTTCATTTCTATTATTAACAAGTTTTTTATGTTTCTCAGAACAGAATTCTAGCACGGTTATAGAGGAAGTAATTGATCAAGCGATTACTACTGAACAGACAACAGAAGATTGCATGAATCATGAAGAAGAAGATATTAAAATTATCACAAACACTCCCAAGAATGAAGAAATATTAAAACACGAAAATAGAGATAGTGATTGTCTTGAAAATATTTCAACAGTGGAACATGATTATATATTACAACAGAAATGTATATTATCTAATGCGAATCAACAAGAACAACTACAACAACGTCATCATCAACTTACTAATTCTGAAGAATCATTTCAGCGTGAAGATTGTACAGAATATGTAAATTTGTTGGTAAAAGCAGCAGATGCAACAAAACAAGAAAGAGATGATGAAGGAGAAAAATCTATTACAAATACAGATATTAAAGCAGAAATAGATTCTCAGAACCAAAATGAAACTAGAAGAAGCAAACGTAAATTAGTCCGACGAAACATCGAAACAAAACGAGATTCTGATGAAGAAAATTATTTTGAAAATTTGAATTTAACTTCAAGATTGAAAAAATCCTTAGATCAATCGGAAAAAATTTTTTTTCTGTGCTACTTGTGTGACAAAGAGTTCTTATCAAAGAATATATTGAAAGAACATATGCATTCTCATGAAGAAGTTCGAAAAGCATTGTCTTTGAAAAAACTACCAGATACACCACAAAAGAATATTTACAATCTTGCAAAATCGCCTCCATCAGGTAAAAGATCGAACAAATGTCCCTATTGTGGTAAACAATATATATATATAATTTCGTTCAGTAAACATTTAAAGAAACATGAAAGAGAAAAAGAAGAGGGAAAAGATGAATCAATGCCTTTAGAAATATCATTCCATGAAGATGAACACAGTTTAGATTTTGATGATTATGAAGATACACGACGATATTCAGATATTGAATATCGAAAAAAGGCCAAACAAAAAAAAGAAAACATTGCTAGGGAAATAGGAAGGGAAGGAATAGAAGAAGAACAGAATCAAAATGTCTATAGAAAAGAAGATGAAAGGAATAAAATTAAAAGTATTAGTAATAGTGACTGTGGAAACAATAACAATAACAATAACAAAAATAATGATCACGATGACAATGATGACGATGATGACGATGACTATGACAATGATAATCAAATGATAGAGAATCGCAGTATTCGTATAAAAACATTTACATGTGATAAGTGCACAGAGAAATTTTATACGAAACGTAATTTACGAAAACATACAATGTCGCATACTGCTCTTAAGTGCAGTATATGTGAAGAAGAATTCGATTCGCTAGAAAAATTAAGGAATCATCGAACAAAACACGTTATTGAAGGTGTGTTAACTGAACAAGAACTCGAAATGGATACAAAAAATTCGATCAATAATGAAGCAAATAATTATGAAACAATGGATAAAGAAAGTGAAGAAAAGAATTGCGGAATAGAAAATGAATCACTTTTGCCAGAAATTGAAAATAATACTTCAAAAAAAAACGACAGGTAGGTAAGAAATAAGATTTTATTGCAAAAGAATCATTTATGAATTCATATCATTCTGACAAAGTATCATGTTATTTAGAAGCATGGAGATTCATCATCATTCTGGAACCAACTATAATTGCAAGATGTGTTATCAACAATTTGCAACAAAGGATCTATTGCAGAAGCATATGGAACAACATGAACGTATAAAAACTTACAAATGTACACAATGTAATAAAACATTTGGTAATGAACTTACATTACGTAATCATCTTATAGCTACAAATCATAAAACTTTCCTTCATGGGCAAGAATATGATCCTAATAAACGTATTAAAAGAGTTGCTGCGAAAGCTGCACAAAAAATTATAGATAAAATTAAAACTGAAGATGGCTTAGAAGATTATGATGAAGAAGAAAATAACGATAGGATAAATCGTGCTTATTCTACAGATAATAACCGGAATAAGCGAGAAATTTTTTCGCAAAAGAGACATAATTATAAAAAAGAATTGGAATGTGCAAGTTGTAATAAAAAATGTAATTCAAAGCAATCATTAACAAAACATATGGAGCAACATGTGAAAGATGAACAACAACGAGGTATAAAATTGGAAAAACAAAAGCAATCAACAGAAAAAAAAGAACGACAAAAGGATTGTTCTAATGAAGAGATAGATCATAGTGAAAACAGAGATGATTACGATTCAGATTTTGAAAGTGGTTTAGATTGGCCAATGGATAATCATGAATGCGCAAAATGTAAAAAACGATATAGTACGAAAAAATCGTTGTTACGTCACCAATTGCTACATGAAGAACCAAATTTCGAATGCGATATTTGTAACGTCAAATTCTACCGTAAAGACAAATTAAAAGCTCATTATGATAAATGTTCTGAGAAAAATCCCGATCAAGTAAGAAAATGTAATATCTGTGGAGATACTTTCGAAAACAACGAAATTTTGCGAGAACATAGAGCAAAACATGTTACGGAGGGTATTCTTACAGAGGAAGATTTAAGAGATATTGAACCGCGACCTGAAGAGAAAAAACCAGGTGAAAAAATTGGAAGGAAGAGAAGAACCGATATTGTAGGTTTAGAATGTACAGAATGTAACAAACAATATACATCAAGGAAAGGGCTTTTACGACATATTCAAGTTCATGAAGGAAAAAAGTACTTATGTGATATATGTCCAAAAAAATTTTATAGAAGGGAACATTTAAAAATACATGTAGCGAAACATAATATGATTAAACCATATAAATGTACACGTTGTACAAAGCGTTTCATTAAAGAAGAACAATTAACAAATCATTTATCAAAGCATGATCGAACATTTAAAAAAAACAAAGAAACTGATAGCTCAAAAAGATTTCTTTGCGAGATTTGTTCCAAAAGTTTCACACAATCGACAACGTTAATTGCACATCTTAGAGCCCATAATGGCATAAAACCATATGTTTGCGAGGTTTGTTCACGACCATTTACAACGAACGCCTATTTAAAAATGCATATGAGGACACATACTCAGGAACGACCATATATTTGTCAATATTGTTCACGAGCATTTGCTAGAGCTGATACTCTTGCTAATCATTTAACTTCACATACAGGCGAAGCTAAATATCATTGTAAATACTGTCCAAAGAATTTTCGTCGTCTTAAATCGCTCAAAGAACACGTTTTTATTCATACTGGTCAAAGACCTTATGCCTGTCCTACCTGTGACCGACGATTCAATAACAATGGAAGTCGTTACGCTCATAGTAAAAGATGTAAACAAAATTTTGTCCAAAATCAGAATCGTACTCAAACATTAATTACACAAGTACAACCAGCTCAAAATCAACAAAGAGTGCTACAACAGACTACACTTGGACAAGGACAAATAGTAAAGGCTCAAAATATTAAAACAATTACTATTACTAGGCAACCTGAACCAGTCACTGCTCAACAAACAGTTATGCAACATCAGGAGATATTAATGCCTTTAATTCTCCCTCTTACAGTCACTCTTACTGATGTTGGTGAAGAAGTAATTTTACCAGAAGGAACCAAAATATTTACTACATCATAAATTAATACATAATTCTTTTGCGTATTTTCTGAATTCTTTTTTCTATTACAAAAACAAAAATATCTTAATTGTAAGAAAAAATATAAGAAACAAATTGAAAATGCAGAAATTGAACATGATATTTTTGACTTTGTATTATATGTTGTATATCTCTGTTTATATTTATGAGCTATAACTGTTATAAACTATTGGGATTGGATAAAATAGTTTAGAACATAAAAAATATAAAATGAAAGAAAAAGAAAGAAAACAAAAAAAAAACAAAAATAATCAAATTTTTTCATAAAAATAATTTGATGTTTTCTTTCTGGATGTTTCTAAATAATCATTTATTTTATTCATTCCAAGCAATTATTTTAAAAAAATAATTATTCTATGTCATATATTTCAAATCAGTTCATTTAAATTGTTTCTTGTATGCTGTGTGTATCTTTTTTCAGTTATTTCTGTTTGGAAAGTAATTATTATTGCGATTTATAAACATAAAAATACGTATATGCATAAATATACATGTATGTATGTACGCAGATATGTTGAATAATATCGTGTGAAAATATTTTATGAAATTCATTTATAAATTTATATTTTATTTAAAATAATTATTGAACATTCTATTCAATTTAATGACAATTAATGTTTTCAAACAATACGAATATACATAATATAATCAATAGTAAATTTTTGACTTTATTATAAATAAATAATTTTTTAATATTGTTATAATAATAAGTATTAAAAAAAATTATCATCGTAATTTAATAATTATTAAAGCAACATTTAGTCTTAAAAAATTATAATCTACTTCAAAAAATTACTGAAAAATTATAAACTAATGTACAAACAAATTTGCTGCTTTTTATCTGTATATTGAACACGTTATTCATTATATTATATTCACATATTCATTTTATTATAACATATAATTATGGTGTATATACCGATTGATCTTAAACATAAAGAAACCGTTATCCAAAGAATATATTATACATTGTATGAAAAGTTTAACATAATTTTTTACAAAATATGGATTTTTAATTAGAAGAAAAAAGAAATTTCAAGATTGTATACAAATTATGTGAATGATAATATTAAAAGTAATTGCATTTCTTATGTAACATGATATCGATGGAATGACCATCAATTTTATAATTAGATACAATGCATTTATTTAACCAGATTGTTTCAATTTTTCAATTTCGCAAAAAATTCTTTATGATACTTGTTATGTGTGCATATGTATATTCAGTACAATACATTATATTAAAATTTGTAAAATAAAATTAAAAACTTACAAAAAAGAAATTATGTGCTATTACAATGTATTATGTTTTACTTTCAATGGATGCGGATATATGTGATTTATGATTCATTTGTACATATACTTAAATACTGTGAATAAAATATATTCATAATATCAAAATGATTAGAATAGATTTTTACTTTAATGATAAATTCTATGATAAATTTTTGTCAAGTGACAAAGGTAAGTGTGATATAATGTCTGATTTTAATCTATACAAATTATGTGTAAAATATTCTGTATTATTATTGTATTAGTTTAAATAAAAATTAAATAACTTCAAAGAGGATATAATTTGATGTAATTAATTTTTCAGATGAATAATAATATAATTTTGTTGTGAAATTTAATGTATAAAATATAAATAAATAAGAACAGCTTCATATATTCCTTATTTTTCATATAATAAATAAATTTATTATATAATAAATTTTACAAAATTTAAATTATACAATTTTATATTAAATTTTTTATTAATGCATTAAAATTATGATTATATTTAATTATATATACAGAAAAATTATATTTCACTAAAACCATTCAATTCCTGTTTGAATCCATTTTTTATATAATGTTATACATAATTTATATTTATAAATGGAATATTTTATATATATAAAATATATGAATATATAATTACAATAAAACCTAGTTCTAATAATATCCAGATAAAACTATGACTATAGCAGATATAACTCGAAATAAGTTATTTAGACAAATTGCATTGTTTATTTTATATTAAATATAAATATATTAACGAGAAATAATTTTTTTATTTAATATTTTATTAATATAGTAAAAAAAAATTAATATAGTAATATAATAAAGTATTAATATATTCATGAAATATTTTCAAAAAATTGATTTTAAATATCAAAAAAAATACAAAAGTTAAAAGTTAATGTAACAATTATATTAAAATATATTAGTTGAAACTCTTATTTATTAATGAGTTTTCAAACGACAGAATGAGATACTTCTATCTTATTAGTTTATTTCGCTCAATTTTCATCTCGCTAACGCAAACTTAAATTGTTTATAACTTAAGAAATAAATCTCAATTCATTTTTGTACATCATTTTTTGTATTTATTTTCATCCTTTTTGATTTTTCAAAAATATATTAACATCCTATATATTTATTTTAATTAATAAATTATGAAAATATAAAAAATATTTTATAAAAAATTGTTTATTTTTGAGAAATTTTAAGCCTGATATGAACATAAGCCCATAAAAATCATATAATAACCAAAAAACAAAATTATACTGTATGCATATTTATATCATCGAATAAAGGTTAGATATAAGAATGCAATTATTGAGATATATTTTGACACAGTTTATTTTTTTGAGATAATTCAAAGTCTTAAAAATATTGATGTATCTAAAATCAATAAATATTTAAGACATTGATTGGACCAAATACAAGTTTATTATTGCATTATTGGTCCGGAATAATACAAAAAATTTAAAATAATTCTAGAGACTCCACAAAGAAAAATTGATACATAAGAAAATCCATTAAAGTTTATTTTTTAAATTATAAATTATTACCATTTTATATTAAATAAAGTAAGATGAACAGAATATAACGTAAATAAAGCTTTTGGCATATCAATTTTATATTTAAAAATTATTAAATTTAATTAATTTAAATTTTTAAATTTTTTATTTAATTTTATAACAAACAATCTATATATATGAAATTTTTTTTTAATTTACAAAATATTAATATATTCATGAAACTTCTTTAGAAAATTGATTCTAAAGATCAAACAAATAAAAATATATAAAAAAATAACTTTTTTATTAGCTTACAATTATAAGCAATTATTAGCTTACAATTAAGTTTGCATTAATTGAATTAAGATGAAAATATAATTACCTCACTATCTCCATCTGACACAAATTTCAATTGTTTATAGTTTATATTAATAAATAACATTTACATTAAATAATACTTTTGAAGCAGCTTTTGATTTTTTTTATGTTTAATATTATATTTAATTTATATTTTAATATATAAACTTTTGATTTGCAAAATTGATATTTCAAATCTTAAAGATGTTTCACGAATATAATAACATCTTATATGCTTTAAATAAGATAAATATAAAAAAAAAAGTACAAAACAAAAACCACTGAATATAATTTCACACATGAAGAATACATATCAAGAAAGAAATCATTAATAACAAAAATGCAAGTGAAAAAAAAAATAAATATTATATCATAAAATATTTGTTGTATGATATTGTTATTTGTTAGAACATTAAATATTCAATTATCAATTACCCATAAAACGTTTATACCTGAGGTACCTAAATTTACACGACCTAGCATACCATGATCTCTTGTTTTAACAATGTATAAAAATAATAGAAATGTATGAAATAAATTATTTCTACCCTAAAAATAAAAAAAAATAATTAATATCAATTTACAAGTATTAAAATGAAAATAAAATAATGATAATAAATTTAATAAAATCTATTTACACGTTGTATTTCTTCATAATCGCTAGGTGATGAATCCCCAGAATGTGCCAAATTATAATGTGGTGGATTTATAGATTGACATACTACAATAGGTCCCTTACTACGTGGTAAAGCCATTCCTGATCTAGCCATATATCTTGATGTAAATGGTCGTGCATCAGGTTGATCTAAAGGAGCTTCCAATTGCGTATCCATGTATGTTGAAATTAAGTGCATAATTATCTAAAAAAAATAATAAAAATACATATTATATTGATTTTAATTACTTGTCTAAATATTATTTTATAATCTTTAAAAGAATTTACTTTACCACAGAATCAGTTGGTAAACTAGAATCCCATTCTTTGCCATTATGAGATCCTCCACCATTCCATTTGAATTCACTCATTGATCCTCCTTTAGCAAGAATTTTAATTCTCTTAATTAAATATTCTTGATTATTAGACAATTCTAAAAAAGGTACCAAAGTTGGTAAAGTAGGAATAGCAGATACTAAGAATGGTGCTTGTGCAAGTTTTCTTAATCTATGTAATCCCACATAACCTGGTTGAGAATCACTTAAACCATGACGAACTAATGCTAAACAAACATTATCAATTTCAGTTGCTACTCGTTCAATGACTGTTTTGCTAATCCACTGAAATAATTGAATTTATATTTTTTATATTATTTTTATATTTATTACAAATATTTTGTTATATATTTTTTATTATAATGTAAATATCACGTTGAAATGTATTTAACATCTAATTTACCATGCGAAGATTAGCTGTCCATTCATTTACTTTAATTGAATCAATTCTGTATTTCCTCCAAACATTTGATGCACCAAATACACCTCTAGGTGAATTTCCTTCTTCAGTACCTGGACTAACTGATTTTGATTTATCTATGAAAAAGAAAAGTAATATAATTTTTATTTTTAAAAAAAAAATTATCCATAACCTTACCTATAATTGGTGCTACTTGGTATGCACATTTTCTCAACAATGGAGAAACTTCTCCAGGATTTCTAATTGCTGGATGTGACCAAAATGAACTAAGTAAATTAGAAGGTTGATCAATGTCTGTAGATAGAACATTTTTTTTTTGACGTGCTTTTTCCAAGTAATTTTTTAATTCCTTCTCATTTTGAATTAAATCCTCATTAGTTAAATTCCCATTTGTTGAAATATTGAAAGGCTTATTAAAAGATCCGTTAGGATTAGAAGTTGATCTTTGAGATGTAGGATTATCATATTTAAAAAATTGATTTGATGGTGAAAAATTCTCTTGAACATAAAAAGTATATATATATATGTATATATCATAGAAATTTTATAATATAATTTTATAATATATATTTATAAAAATTTTCTAAATAATATTAGAATGAGGAAAAAAAATATTTCATACTAGATTCACTTAATCCTGTAGAACTAAGAGGGATCATTCTTCTGTTAAGACTTATACATGATAAATTTAATGGAATTATTGGTTCAGATATTTTTTGAGATAATGGTAATTCATTCTTAAAGAAAGGATCATCTTCTGATATACCCAATAGTCGCCTTTGTTTAGGACTTAATAGAATTGGCCGTAGAGAAAAGTTTGACCATGCATATCTTGTGATATGATATAAAGCATTTAATGCAAATATTGAGGCCAAACACCATTCAGCCCAACAAAATGGTTTATATGCTGCACCTCCATATAATCTAAAATAATATATTAATTTTATATATTTTTATATTGATAGAATAAATGATTAAAATATAAAAAAAATATTAATTGTTTACATATCAAATACGAGAATTCCAAGTAAAGAACTATTGACAAAAAACCACGTAATACTATTTCTTGCTTTATTTTGTGCTTGTTTTATATTGAGCGTTTGTTCAACTTGAGGTTTGGCACTCAGAATTCTATAAATTAAATTATTTAAAGTGACATATGAAACATATAATTAATTTTCTAACCTCAATCCTTTTCTATATTTCATATATTATATTATACCTCGCATTAGGAGAAATACATCGCATAGGAGATTGAAAATTACTCATTTTTCTTATTATTTTTCTTTCTTTTTTCTTTTTTTGCTTTATTAATTTATTTAAAGAATTATCTCAAAACCACTCTGCCATTTTTAATCATATATCTCTTCATAAGCAAATAGTACGTTTGGCGCACTTTTCATATTAATAAAATGAAATGAAATACATAGTTTCAACTAATATAATATTTTAGCAATTAAATTATTAATTATATGTACATGTACAGAATATTAATATATTCTGGGATATTTTTAAAAAATTGATTCTAAACGCAAACAAATACAAAAGTTAGTACATAAAAATTTTGATTAAAGTTTATTTATTAAATTATAAATAATTAAAGATTACATTAAATGAAGTAAGATAAAGTTTTATTTTTATTACATTACTGGCTTTGTTCTATTTCCTTCATCTAATACTTACATTACTTATAATTTAATAAATAAATAATAGCTGATATTTTTGAATTTTTTTCTAGAATATATTAAAATTATATTAAAATTATATATAAAATTATATATTATATCAAAATTATGTATCATATATGCTTAGTTTATTAAAAAATTTATATGAAAAATTGTATATTATAAATGCACTTAATATTGTCATAAACAATTCTTTTTTCTTTTAAACAATATTCATTAAATGATTCTGATAAAATTTTGTATTGCAAACACAAATTTAAAAGAAATGCTTTATCTCTCAATTTTTATAACATAAGATTTTGTATAAATATATAATTTTACTTATAAATAAGATGAAAATTAAAAATAATAAAACACCTAATTTAAAAACACGTAATTTAATTTTGAATAATGCGCAAATATTTAATTGAAAATAACTATATTATATTTCATACTATTATTTAGTTAAAAAAAAAATCAATACATAAGTTTTTTATGAAAGGATAATTTTTTTTATGAAAGATTTTTATTTTTATTTTTATTTTTACACAAAGTTATTTATTTAGTATAAATTTGCTATATATTATTAATTTCTGAAAATAAAATTATTTGATTGACTATGAATTTGAAAAAAAAATGAAATTATAATTAATTAAGATAGATATAAATATTAATATTATACATTAATTTAAGACATAGATTCAGTTAATTTAATAAGAAGTTTATCTTTCGGCACATTATCACCTATTGAACATAGTATACTTTCAACAGTTCCATTCGTGGATGCTCTGACAATATGCTGTAAATAAAATTAACTTTTAAATAAAAATATCTAAAATTATAATGATATTGAAATTAGTATAAACATACTTCCATTTTCATAGCATTAATCACAAGTAAAGCATCTCCAATTTTTACAGTATCTCCTTTTTCAACACATAACTTTTCTATAAAACCTGGTATAGGACTTAAAGCTCTGTATGGATTTAACTCAATCTGATTATTTGTAATATTGTGAAGAAATTTTGTAGGAGATATGTTAAATTGCCATTCACGATCCTATAAAAATTGAAGTTGAAATAAATAACTTTTTGAGCGATTTTTTAATTAAATTATTCGATTTAATTAAAAACATATTAGAAAGAAAAAATATTAACTTTGGTGAATAAATATAATTTGTCATGAATTTTGATTATTCTTGCTTTGGTAATTGTTTCATCAATTTCGGTACATAATTCCAATGAATTTTCTTTCTCCTTTAATAAACCAGTTATTCTTCTCCAAGGACCAATTTGATTGATTCTCATAGAATAAATTTCAGGTTCGATATATTTTACTTCAACTTTGATGTCATCATCATAAACTTTAAAACAAAAAGTTCGCATTAAAGTATGATTTAATCTTAAACCAATTTCAATTGCAAAAGGATTGAAAGGATCAAGAGTTGTAAAAGATGATTGTAAAGAGTGCCTATTTTCATAAAGTATCAAGGCAAGAGCAGCCTGAGCTGCAATATGAGTTGGCATTTGTAATTTTCGAAATAATTTTTGATAATGTTCTTCTATGAAGCCTGTATGTACTTTCCCTTGCCGAAAATTCGAATGAGAACATAAGTCTTTAATAAATTCTATATTAGTGTCAATTCCTGCTATCTAAAAATATATGTAAAAATTATTGTAAATAAATTAAATATATAAATTTTTAAATTAATTGCATATATGCATATACCTAAATGTATTATATGTATATTTATCTTTTAATATTAATGAAAATATATATATAAAATATAATCACGTATTATCTAATTGAAATTTTACTTACATTAAAATTATTTAATTTTGATTTAAGTATATTTAAAGCTTCTTCTCTATCTTTTCCCCAAACAATCAATTTTGCAATTAATGGATCATAATGCACAGATACTTGATCTTTCTCGCGAACTCCAGTTTCTACTCTAATTGATTTATTCCTAATATTTGGAATTCTCATATAAGATAATTTTCCTGCTCCTGGTAGAAAATTCTTTCTTGGATTCTGTAATTTATAATATTTATATATTATATGTATATTATATTTATATATAATTATAAAAAATAATTAAAAATAATAAGATTCAACTTAATAAATTGTTTACAGAATTAATTAGCTAGAAAAAAAGTTAAAACTAATTTATTTTGAAGAAACATAAGAAACATATATTTTATATACATTTTATATAAAAAATGTTTTGTAAATATTTTGTTTGATTTTAAAAAAAATAATGTGATTACCTCAGCATAAATTCTTGCTTCAAAAGCATGTCCCTTAAAATTAATTTGTGCTTGTTTTAATGGAAGTTCTTCTCCTGCTGCTATTAGCAATTGCCATTCAACTAAATCCAATCCTGTAATTAATTCTGTAATAGGATGTTCTACTTGAAGACGTGTATTCATTTCCATGAAATAAAAATTATTTGTATTACAATCCATTATAAATTCGACAGTGCCGGCACCAATATATTCCACGGTTTTTGCCACTTGAACTGCTGTTGTGCCTAAATCTGATCTTAAATTTGCTGAAATTCCAGGCTAAATCATAATATTTTTTATATAATTTTTATAATTACTTTTATAATTCTTAAATTAAATTATTATAACATTATATATTTATTAAAGTTAATATTGTTAAAATTAAAAATTTAAATACATACTGCAGGTGCTTCTTCAATAATTTTTTGATATCTTCTTTGAATAGAACAATCTCTTTCAAACAAATGAACAATATTTCCATGTTTATCTGCAAAAACTTGTATTTCAATATGTCTTGGATTATTGATATATTGTTCAAGTAAAATGGCTGAATCATTAAATGCGTTTTCACATTCAATCTTTGCACATTCTAAAGCTTCAATAAACTCCGATTCTTTCAAAGCTATTCTCATTCCTTTGCCTCCTCCACCACATATAGCCTTTATCATTAAAGGAAAACCTATCTTTTTTGCTTCTAGTAATAAGATTTCATTAGATTGATCTTTTCCATGATATCCTAATTTTATTAATAATATAATATTTTATTTAATATAATATGTATATAAAATTGTATATTATACAAGCTTATACTTAACATTAATTATACCTGCTATAACAGGAATTCCAGCTTTTGTCATTATATTCTTTGAAGTACTTTTAATTCCCATATTTTTAATTGCATTTGCTGGAGGACCAATAAATATAATATTTTCTTTCTGACAAAATTCTGCAAATTCTGCATTTTCTGAAAGAAATCCATATCCAGGATGTATTGCTTGACATTTTGATTTCTTTGCTATAGATATAATTTTGTCCTGTCTTAAATAACTTTGACTCGGAGGAGCAGGACCAATATAATATGCTTCATCTGCTTGTTCAACATGTAAAGAATCTTTATCCACATCACTATATACTGCTACAGTTTGTATTCCTAATCTTTTAGCAGTTTTTATTACACGACATGCAATCTCTCCTCTATTTGCAATTAAAATCTATAATATGATAGAAAACTTTACAAATTAAGTTAATTTTCAAAATTATGAATTAAAATATTAGTTTCTACTTTGTTGAATCTGCCAGTTGTAATCTTCGAAGTATGTAAATTATTTATATGTGAAATTATTTTACTGCATCTATTAATAACAATATATAATTAGTTAATTTTATGCAAATAAATATTATTTATAAATATTAAATGTTTAATCTTATATGAGATCTTTTTATAATTTACTTACTGTAAAATTGACATTTTTTCCATTAGATACATTATTCACATATAGTAAAAACGATAACAATATATAATAATAATATATAATAATATAGATTTTAGAAATTTAGATATAAATTTTAAGATTTCAAAAATTTCCAACAGTTTCCATATATACAATATCAATAATTTCTAATCTTTATAAAAAGATTATACATATATACACACATACGCGCGCATTCACACACAAATATTATCATATAGATAAATAGTAAATATAATAAATCACAAAAATTTAGATATTAGTTAAACTTTGACTTCTATATCATATCTAAGAAAATAATATATAAAAACAAAATAAAACAATAACAAATATATATATTGTATATATATATATTTTTTTTATATAATACATATATTTTGTATATACAAATGTCAAATAAAATTCTGATTTAATATAAATCGTTATTTAAATATTAAAAAAAATATGGAAAAAAGTAAATTTTCATAAAAATATTCAGATATTTAATAGATTTAATATAAAAGAGTTAAATGAGCAATTTTTTTCATATTTTCGATAATTTTTTATGCATTTTATAATATATTTAATATAATAAAAATTATTTTTTGTTGAAAAATATTAACATTGTATTTTATTTCTCTGTTAGATAAATTTATTATTTTTTTTTATTATTAATATCTATTATTTTATACTTTTTATTGATTTATAATGGTTTAATTTATTATACAAAAATGATTGTTTTTTTACAAAAAAAATGAAAGTTTTGATTGTCTAAAGTATAAAATTACTTTAATTAATCACTTCCTAATCTTTTATTAATTATGGATTATGGATAAAAAAATTTTAGTTCATGAGGGATCAAATTCGCGATCTTTGCATATTAGCACGACGATCTAACTTTTTTTTTTAGTAATATATTTATTTAAAAAAGTATGTATTACATTAATTGTATGTATATAAAAGAAACAATTACTAAAAAACTCTTATAATTATCCGAATAGTAAATTCAGTTTGTTAAAATTTCTTCTAGTCTCATTGGCGTATGTGAAATTTATGTAACGAATATAAATTTACTTAACGAATATACGATGAATACATGTGTCGACACTATTAATGTTTTAAGAGAGAAAAAGTAAAGCTACTTATATATAAAAAAACTCTGTTGATATGTTAATGAGATGTGAATTGAAGATAATAAATTTATGAAATGTGTAATAAATTTGGTTGGTGATGATGAATGAAATATAAAATAATATTTATTATTAGAATATATGATATTAATTTATTCTGTTATTCTTTTTGTTGTTTGTATAACTTGATATCACTTTATATTAGAATTGAACATTTATAGTTTTCAAATGTTTACGCGAATTTTTTTTGTCGAATTTATGATTGTCGTATGTTTGTTTTTTTATTTCTTTTTTCTTCTCACTTTTTTTTATATTATATTTTTATATTTTATTCTAATAAGCATTGTCTTGTTGAATCATAGAAGGCTTTGTTAAATTTCTTGTAATTGATATAATTCTTGAATGTTAATTCTTAAAAGTTTCATTGTAGTCATGATTATTTTAATTCATGATAATTGTATTGATTTTTGGTATTGATCTTTGGTATTGATCTTTTTTTGGCATCTTAATCAGTAATAGAAGATGGAATTATCTTTTCATTATATTATATTAAAATGATTTAATAGTATAAATGTTTGAATTTATAGATATCTCTGTGCTAGAGTTTCTTGAGAATTGATCTTATTATTACTTACTTTTTTACTTTGTTTAAACTGAAAATAATATTAATTTGCTGAATAATTCCTGGAGAGCTGTATTATGAAATTATTTATACATAACTGAAGCTGCATTATATAAATTGGAAAAAGAATTAATTATTATTAATAATAATTCTTTAGTTACTATTATTGAGAGTATTAGTTGAGATTATGTAATTTGAGATCCTAAAGTTTTGTCATTAATTTCAATTTTATTGTTAGAATGTGGAAAATTAAATATTAAATTAAATATTCTAATAAAATTAAGTTGGTTTTATGAAGTAAAAATGAGTTTTGATCTATTATCAATATAGATTTTTTTCTTTTTATCTTGTTGATGAAAAACATTGTTCTTTATAATTTATTCCTTTTATTCTATTATTTTTCTATCATTTAATTTTTTAATTTTTCTATTATTTAATTGAAGCTTCTTCATATTTGTATTTTCCATTAATTTCTTTTCATAAGATATTTTAAAATTATTGACATGAAGAAGTTTGTTTTTTAAGGATTTTTTTTATTCTGTTTAGTTTCATAAGAATAATAGATTTATGTTTATATAATTTTAGAATTTTTTTTATTTAAATTTCATTGTGTTATATGTGGATTCTTATTGGAATTGTATTTGTTAGATTAAGGTGTTTATATAATATATTGGATAAGGTTATATAATATATTGATTTCTTCAATTATGAGATTATTGTGGGATGAAAATTAATTGTTTAATTTTTTCTAATTAGGTTTGTAAAACCAAATTTGTTACTGAAATATGTTTAGAATACTTGCATTAAAATTTCTATTATTATTTCTATTATATATGATCATTATAGTTCAATATTCTAAAAGTTTATTTATTTAAGATTTGTGAATTATAACATGCTACTGATTGTAACATGAAAGTAATTCCTAATTCATTTTCATTTGTTATCCAATTAAAATTCTTTTTGATTGTATAATCCTTCCCAATTTTTATGTTTTGGTAATATTAATATCATTAAGTATATTACCAAAACAGTATATTATCTGCTTTATCTTAAGTTGAAATTTTTGAAGAGATTGTCTTGTTTTTTATTGAATTTATAATTATTGTTATTGTTTGCATTATTAAGCATTAATAATGTAGATTTTAGTGTTGTTATTGACATAGATTATTGATATAGAATTTTGATAATAATTGACAATAGTTGACAATAGTATGTTCTAAAATGTCATTGTGTTATGAGATAAAATGTAAAAACAGACTTCAAATTTTAGATGTCTTCAGATAAATATTGTTATGCCTCTTTTTTTGCTTTTTTTGCTCTATTTGTTTTGTATAGTAGTACAGTTAAAAGTATAATAGTACAGTTAAAATCTTATTTAGTGAATTTTTCAAATGGTGATAATGATTATTTTAATTGATAAATTATTAGTTCAAGAATTATAGCTCATATTTATATTGAATTGATATTATGGAGTTCATATTTATTGATATTATATTTTATTATGATATTTTATTATGATATTATATTTTATAGTCCGGTAGTTGTTTATCCTTGTATTATATTTATCACCATTGTATATCCAAGTTATCTGTAATAACTTTGATATTGGTTGATTTTGTTGCAATTTGTTGTCTGATCTCATATAGTTGTATATGTAATTGTTGCAATCCTCTCTTGAGGCTTTCTATTATTGATATGAAACTTAAGTTTTGGGAATCTGTGACTTTGTGAGTACGAGTTTTCTCTGCAAATATGGTAAATATGATATGGGATAATTGATATAATTTAGTGACTTTTGTTTTGAATTAGATGTTCTTTTAAGAATTATTTTGAATTAGATGTTTTCTTAAGAGTTTAATGTTCGTAGTATTTTAGTATTTGTAGCTTGAGCAATATGATTTATTGAGATTAATATAATTGTTTATATGTGTTAATCATTTCAATATTTCCATTCTGTGTTGATTTTCTCTAATTTTCTTTGATGTATTCTTTATAAGAAGTTAATTAACTCATTTGATTGCAACATTTTGTTATTCGATTGTATGATTTTGCAATTCCTAGGATTAATTTTCTGTATATTTGACATATTTGAAATAAAAAGCAGTTGCTGCTTGCATTGACTGCTTGATGCATGATTGATATATTCACATACATTTTTTTTTTATTGAAAATTTCTTTTTTTTTTTTTTTTTTTGATATCACTTATATTATGAAGTCATATTGAGATAATCTTTACTAAAATAGTATTTGCTTATTTGTATATTTGATAGATTAAATTGTTGTATGTTTTCTGCAATATCATTTTCATCAGCTTCTTTTGACTTTCTTAAGAAAAAATATTTTTGATTTGAATATTTTTGAAATGTATATGTATATTTTTATATCCAGAATATTTTTGATTTCTTGATAGTTGTATAATTCTTTAATAGGATTAATGATTGACTAATCAATTTTTTTAATAGAAATGCAACTTATTCTTGTGTTATCAATATGTTCTAAATAATTTTATATTTATGTGGTTTAGGATTGTTTATATTGGTTGTCTGTCTCTGTGGAGCTTGTTCCTTAATTCTTGATTCAATATTTAAGTCAATCTTGGAAAATATTTTGAATTTATTTTGTATTTTGAAATTGATAAGCTTTTCCTGAGATCTTTGTTATTCTTTTTATTTTTTTACTTATAAGTGTTTTCCATTGATATTTTGTTAGTACTGAGATTTAGATATTGATTGTAGAAAAGTTGGAATATGCTGCTTTGCTTTAAGTGGAATTTTTTTTTTCTTATTAGATAGAAGAAAAGTTTGGATATATTAGATAATCAAGTTCTTATTTGATTTGGCTTTTTTTAGGATTTTTCTAGTTTATTGTATTATATTTATCTTTCTGTTATTGTTCCTTTTTGTGTCGCCATTTTTGTTGTAGGTTTGATTTCTGTTCTGATATCTAACTTGTCTTGGGACACTTGGATCCAATTTTATTTTATTTTTATTATTATTATTTTGTTAAATTTCATTCCCTTAAGTAATTATTGTTATGTAATCAGGATATTGATGATACATTTGGTTATTGTTATGTCATTGTCATTGTTATATCTGATTATTGTTATGTAATCAGGATATTGATAATACATTTGGTTTGAGACTTGTCTAGATTGGAACTTTGATTCTAGTATACTTGAATACTTAGTATACTTATATGTATTTTTTTTTCTATTCCATTGTTCAATCCATATTTTATGATAATCAAGACTGATCACAATGCTTTAAATTTAGTTGCATAACTCTATTAACTCTAAACTAATAGACTCTTAATTAAATTAATAGGCATATATAAAAAAAACAGAAATAGAAAATAGATTTTATTTTATATAGAACTTTGTTTTATATTTTAAAATTATTATATAAACTAAATTCTCGAATGATAATTATATAGTTTAATTTATTTTATTAATTTTTATTAATTTCAAAATTATTTCTCTTTAAATACTTTCATTTTCTTTTCACAAAAATAAAAAATTAAATGAGGAAGGGAAAATATATAATATATTTTTTATTATTTTTAAAAAGAAGATTGCTATATAAAATTTCATTTATATATATGTCCGTGATAGCATATAATCATAAGCATATAATTATTCTTTTATTAATATAAACATATATAATAATACAGAAATTAATATTTTTTGGATATTTTTATTTTTTGGATAAGATTTTGAATAATTTTTTTCTATGGATGTAACTACTGTTTAATTTTTAAGAAATTTGAAAAAAAAATTGTTATTATATTTCATAGAATTTTTTTTATACATATACGTCTACGTCTATGTCGCTTATTTTTTATTAATGTAAACATATAACGGTAGTAAATAACTAAAATATAAATTAATCAAAATGTAAATCAAAAATAATATATTTATTTTATAATATATTTTATAATTTTAAATATAATATATTTATTTTCTTATGGATTATAATAAACATAATATGTCAATAAAATATGAACAATAAAATGTCTCAAATCCAATCTCAACTTAGATATTCTATGATAGATCCTTTGGATTCATTTGGAATGCAAAAAATATAAAATGATCTGATAACTGAAATAATAATGACTATTGAATATTAATATTATATTTGGTATTTATTTATATATTAATCATATATTTAACATACTATCCATAATATATTTAAAAATAGATAGTAATTGCATATTTACGTACATATAGCAACAAATCTATAAAAAAAATTCTTTGACATAATAATTTTTGTAAATATTTCGAAAATTAAAAGATAATTATATATATAAGAAAAAAATTCAAAATCTTATCCTATAACATGACCAAAAATTACGAGGAGTTTTTGTTTTAGATAATTACCAAAATCTATCTTAATCAATTCAATAATTTCGTATATATATTTAAAGATTTAAATTTAATTAATACTTTTATAATTTTTTGTAGCAAGTAGATATACTTCTGAGAAACTTTTAATTTATAAGAAATTTAGAAAGAAAGAAAGAAAGAGGAAAATAAATTCTAAATCTGAAACTTTTATTTTATATTTATTAGTTTTTTTTCGACATATTAATAAAAAACATACACTATATGAATTCTATATTCCTAATATAACTGTAATATAACCATAATATAACTTAATATAATTGATTTCCCATAATTGTACTTATCATTTATAATTAGTTTGACTATGAAAAATATAAAATACAAAATAAAATGCTTTAAATTTTAGTAACAACATCTAACAATATTATTGAGAATTAAAATGATAATATATAATATATTTAAAAATTAAGTTTTATCAACATTGTCGAATATTTGAATTGAATATAATATAATCAGTAAAATGAAAATTCAGATATATATGTTGTAATTAAATAGAAATTAATTAATAGTTTAATTTAGTTAATAGTGTTCGTCATTACTATTGCAAATTTGATTCATATATTCTTATGCCTGTTTCATCGAAAAATTAATAATTAAAATGAATAAAAATAATAATATTTTTTTGATAATTCTAAAAAATTTTTTTTGTTTAACTGCTTTGTGATATACAGTATAGTCAGCAATGTCATAATCAACTAACTAATGTAGTAAATATTTTTTAAATATTTATGTGCATAAACTTTTTAATTAGTTTTAAATCTTGTAAATATTTAAAATTAAATTATATATCTAAAATAATTATTATAAACTTTTAAATTATTAGCCAATAATTCATCCTATGATGAATAATAAACGTAAATCAAAAATTTTATTTAAAAATACTAAAAACTTATAAAACTTTTTTCTTAATTTTTTCGATATAACATTACATTATTAGTAAATTTTGTTTTATATTTTGTTATTTATATAATTTTGTTATATATTTTATATTATTAATATATTAAAATCTTTTAATAAAATAAATTCTCTGCAAGTAATTTGTTCCAATTTTTCATGTTAAATTATTTAAAAATATATATATAAAATAAAATTAAAAAATTGATAAATAAATAAATAATTAATAAAAAATAATAATTGATTTAAAAAAAATTATAAATTTAAATTATGATTAATTAATTAAAAAAATTTTCAAAAAAATTGTAAATAAATATTAATGATATTCAATGTATGAAAATAAATATTAAAAATATATCAATTATGAAAATAAAAGAATTATGTCATGACTTTTGGAAAGATTGGCAAATTTATGATACCGAATTTACTATTGAAATATGTAAACGATAATAGTTGAATATTAAAAATTTTTATTGTTTAATTAATAAATTATATCGAATCTTAGATTATATAAATGTTAATATGCATGTAAAATACTAATAATAAATATTATTTTTTAAAAATGGCAATCAATCTTATTGTGTATAAATTTTTTGAACTTTTACTTTATCTGTTATTAAATTTATTTTATATAATTAAAAAAAATGATCGTTTTTAATTATCACAATAAAAAAATTGTATTTAAAAAACAATGAAATAAAAATTGAAAAAATATTAAAAATATAAATATAATTTAATACAATATATACTAGGTAAATTTAATTCTGTTACTCATCATTTAATTTCAAAAAATAAAGCAATTACAAATGACAATTTTTAATTTTTAATTTTTAATTTCAATTTAATTTTATTTTTTTTTTTATTAAAAATTTTTGCAAAGAAAAAAGTTGCTTAAAATTATTTCAAGAATTTCCAGTTAAACCATGTTCCTATATTTTTCAAGAATATTTATAGAGATATTATATAGTATAATTGATTTTAGAAATTAATGTAGTCAAATTATGAAAACAATTTTTGTGAAAATTAGCGAAATAAACGATTCAATTTATCTCTCTCTAAACTGTGAAATAATTCATAATGAAATTCCCTACACACATAATAATTCACTAACATTTATAACAAAAATTATTGCCAACATTATAATTTATATATTTAAAATAAATTATATTATATATATATTTATATATACTATGTACGTAATTTATGTGCATGTCTTTATGATTTTAATGATATATTTATTTTTTTTTCAGTGGTATTCAACTAGTTGAAGAACTTCTGATTTATTCAGAATCAAGAATTTCTTTTAATAGAGATAATAAAGATACGATAAGTTGACAATTTAATATATTGGTAAAAGTATATTTAATATCAATTTGTATTCTTTCATGCTATTATAATTCGTATCAATTACGAATATTTTTCGAACTTCTAAATGCAATAAATTTTATAATATAATTTGTGAAAAATTATTATTTATTAATATTTTTATAGAATTATGGAATTAATTTCAAATTAATTAAAAATTATTATTATATTAATAATTGATTTTGTACATAAACGATTACAAACATGTATCAAATTCAATTAAATTACAATTATTTTAATTTGTTATTTTTATCAAGAATATTTTTCTATGCTAAGAGTATCAATTAGATCAATTACTTAGACAATCATTGCAACAATGTTTATCAATGAAAGATAATTCTCAAAAGCATTTTGCAAGAATTTTATTAAATGAACTTGTATATAATTATTATGAACATTGTATTGATTCACTAACATTTTCTTTTTCTTGAATTATAAAACGGGTAGTAAAGATAATTTTAATTTGTCATAAATTATAAATATTTTACAGAAAAGATGAAATTCTTATAGGAGAGATTGTGAAATAAAAAACAAAGAGTAAAACAAGAAAAAAGTAAAAAAACAATTTAATTAAATCTATTATTCAACATGGTTAACCTAGATTTACCAGAAATACCATTATCTTTAAAAAGTATACAACATTATCTAAAAATAGCATCAATGCATGATCAACGAGATCCTGTTATTAGTTATTGGTGTATGAATTTGCTTTTTATGTTATTATAAAAAGAAAAATTATTACAGTTAAGTTTTTAAAATTATTAATTTTTAATATAGGTCGATTATATGCTCTTCAAACAGGATTAAAATTATCAACCAAATCACCAAAGGAAACAAACTTTTTAATGAAATTAATGGATTGGTTAGAAACAACTAAAAAAGAATTATATGATAATGAAGCTATTACAAATGATATAGCTGCTCAGGCACATTTAGAAAATTGGGCATTGAAACTTTTTCTCTGTGCAGATAAAAATGATAGAGCAGCTAATTTTGGAAAGAATGTAGTACATAGTTTTTTTACAGCTGGATTACTTTATGATGTATTAACTGTGTTTGGAGAATTGAGTGAAGAAGCTATACAAAATAGAAAATATGCTAAATGGAAAGCAGCATATATTCATAATTGTTTAAAAAATAATGAAATGCCTCTACCAGGACCCTTACAAGAGAATAATGAAAAAACAAATTTTAATAAAAACATGGAAGGTAATGAAAATTAAACTTAATGTTAAATATTACTTAAAAATATTAATAAACTTAATTAAATATATATATATTTAATTATAATTATATTTATTTAATTATATTTAATTATATATATAATTTTATTTAATTATAAATTAAAAAAAAGAATATTGATAAAATTAATTAAAAATCAATTCTAACATTGATATATGTTGTTAAAGATAGTATCTTCTAAATTTTAGAGGAATTTTATCTGCCTTATTATTTCTTAAAAAGTTATTTTTGATTGGATTTTTTGTTTTTCCATATAAAATTAATAGTAAGTTAGATTAAATTTTTACTAGCAAAATGTAAAACAATATAAAAACACTGTTTATATATATATATATATATATATATATATATATATATAAATATAAGTGAATACGATACTATTATTTTATATTTATATTTGAATACTTCTTTCTAATGTTTATATTATTTCATATTCATCTCTTATATTCTATACTTGTGAATGTTATTGTATATATATAAATCCTTATATATATATATATAATGTTATGATGATAATCTTGTTTTTTGTAAATATAAAATTGCTTTTTTATATTTATCACAAATAATAAAATGAATAATTTTTTAAGAAATAATGAATGACGATTAAAAGTTTTTAAAGTGAGAATTCTTGACTAATTAGAAGAAATAATATATTAGCAATATATATATATATATATATATATATATATATATATATATATATATACATATATATATATATCATGCAACTGGAGCTATATTGTATTATTATGCTTTTTTGCAAAAATTAATATATTCATGAAATATTTTTAGAAAATTGATTCTAGAGACTAAAATAAATATAAAAATTGCTGTACAAAAATATTAGCTTATTTAAAGCTCATTAAATGAAAAAAGAATATGATATAAAAAAACAAAGTGACCTCTATTTCTGTCTCACTTCATCTATAAATTAATAAATAAATCTCAAACAATATTTTTATATATTATATTATGTTTATTTTAGTTTTTGAACGTCTCTTTAAATTCTCTAAATTCTCATGAAAATATTTTAACATATTATATGATGTACAAAAATTTGTTAAATCCATTTTATATAATAATAAATTATATATTATATAATGGACAAGACAGATAAAATATTACAAGCTATTTTTTCACAAAATCAATCACTGCACATATTAATATTATAATATTGCTAATTATTTATGAAAGGCTTTTCTTTATTAAAGAGAATTTCATCCGACTTCGAAATATGGACATAATTTTGAACAAATTTTTTTTACATATTATATATATTATTTTTTAATTATAAATAAAAATACTATATAATATAATACTATATAATACTATATAATATTTTTAATGTTTATGATATATTTATTTAAAATTAAGATTAATTTAAATTAATTTAAATTAGATTAGATTTGATTTGATTTGATGATGCTAGCTCAAATTTGAATCTAATATAGATTTGTTATATACAATGTACACTGAGTTTTCATCCAAGGAATCTATCAATCCTCATTTATAAATATTATAAATAAAAAATGAGATTTGAAGATTTGAGATTAATTTATTATATTTAGCTACTAATTTATTATAATAGTAACCAATACTAAGGCATATGTTACTACAATTATAGATAGATTTTATTATAGATCTACTGATAGTTCTTTTTTGTGAATATTTTGAAAACTAAGCAATAACATAATACATATAAAAAAAAGTTGTTCAGAATGTTGAGCTTGATAACATATTTTAAAGTCATTAAAGTCAGAGAACAACGTTTTTTTTATAAATAATTATAATATTTTAAATCTGTACAATTGATAATTCATAAGCTAATTATGACTTGTGCCCTTGTTTCTTTTCTTATTCAAAAGAATCATAAGAGAATCACATAAACTTTATCATTAGCAGATACTATATAATATTTTAATTATATTTTATATGTTTTGTTTCACAAATTATGCATGTAATGTTCATGATAGGAGAATCAATTAATTAAGAGCGGAAATTGTGGAATACAAGAAAAAGCAGTAGAGGATAATTGATTAAATAAAATCGTATGACGCAGAGGAAAAGAATGTGGTCAGATTTGTTTTAGATTATAAAATATTAGAAGGGTAAATTTCGTAAAGATAAAAAATTATAATATTATATCTATATATAATAATATTTAAAATATTTTTTTTTATTATCTATACTTAATATTTTATAAAGAGAAAATTATTATCATAATCTTGAGTACAATAAATTTTTTATTTTTATAAAAATTTATTATATTATATATTATTTGTTATATATTAATTAATTTTTTATTTACAAAATTAACCTCTTTCAAGTAATTCAATATTCACATTCATAAAATAAAATTGATTCACATACAATTATCTATTATATGTGCAAAAATAGAATGATATCTACTACCTAGAAAGTATTAAATTATTATTAAAATATATAATGCAGAGATGCTTCATATAAGTATTGAAAGATATCAAAAAAGTGTTTTGTTTTGTGTTTTTATTTTAAGTATTCTATTTTAAAGATTTCTTTATAAAATAATTTGAATTGTATTATTAGAATTTTTAAATATTAATATAAATGAATCAACTTTGTTTTTATAATAAGTGTGAATTCATAATAGATTAGACAAATATTTTTAATTATCTTTAATTAGTAAAATGTTATTAGGTTCAATGATATCTTTCTGAATATGTAAAAAAAAGAAATATATTATTTTCATCTTTACCAAATTAATTCTATAATATTTTATTAAAATATATAATATATAATAATATATAATAATTTAAAATATTTCCTTTAAACTTAATAATAATTTACATAATATAATAATATTTATATAATATATATGATAATAAATATTTCTTTAAATTATTAAAAAAATTATTAAAGTGATATTTGTAAATTAATTTTAAAATAAATATTTTATCTATCTCACTATAATAATCAAGATAAAAAAAAAATCATTCGAAATAAAAAAATATTTTTTATTTTTATATCATTTTTATATATTTTTGCATTTAATGAATTTAAAAATTATAACTTTTTAAATTTGAAATTAATTAAAAGTTTAAAAAAAAATTTTTTAAAGCGAAATCATTTGATTTTTTTTGCATAAATCAATTCTTTGATTATTTTAAAAATATTATAATAATATAATTAATAAATTAAATAATGTTTAATATTATATAAAAAATTTTTTATAGAATAATTTCATCATCTATTATTTTTTCTATCTTTAATAATTTTAAAAATATAGCTGTGTCTACTATATGATAAAAATTATAATTGTTTTATGTATTATAAGAATAAAATTTTATTTTATTTAAATTTGCTTAAAATAGATTCTACAACAGAAGCAAAAGAAGAAGATACTTTAAATACAGAAGATTTAGTTGTTATTGGTAATACTAATCTATCTGATACAGTATATGATAAGACTAATGAAGAAAATATAGAAGAATGGTCTTCTGAAAATAAAGATTGTAATGTAGTTACGAAAATAGAAGGTATAGTAGAAAAAATAATTCAAATATTCATTATTTGTTATAATCATTATTTGTTTGCATAAATTATATATACATTATAGGTGGAATCGAATTATCAGTGGAACAAATAAATAAGGCACAAAAATTTATTAAATGGTCGGGAAGTGCTTTAAATTATGATGATGTGCCTACAGCTGTGTTAAATCTTCAAAAAGCTTTACATCTTTTAACTACTGGTGAAGAACTCACATAATCAAAATCAAAATAATCAAAATCAAAATATTGTTATTTCACTTAATAATAACAGTTAATTAGTAAATTAATTTTTATTGTTTGTGAATAATAATGATTTAATTGATACATAAGTAAAAATGATAAAAATGATAAATTATTTATTTTAACTGTTTACATTATTACATTTATGCTGAATTAAAAGTATTTTTGAAATATATATTAAATTTGTAGATGTATAAAATCGGCGTTAATATTTAAATCTATTATTATAATGATTAATGTGAAAGTTCACAATTATATATCAAAAATTTTAATAGTGCAAAATAAATCATATGTCATGTATTAATAAGTTAATTAATATATAAATAAGTTAATTAGTAATTCTGATTGTTTTCAAATAAAAAAAATAGTTAAAAATATAAATTTCAAAAAAATTGAAAATTATAATTAATTTTTCTTTTTTTATTCGAACGTGTAAATTAGTTTTGTGTGCGCGCGCAATTATTAAATAGCGCAATTTTAAAATGTTCTCTTATGTAGTCAACCTTAATA
Source organism: Apis cerana (assembly GCF_029169275.1). Taxonomy (NCBI): domain Eukaryota; kingdom Metazoa; phylum Arthropoda; class Insecta; order Hymenoptera; family Apidae; genus Apis; species Apis cerana. Next base: position 531,067 of record NC_083854.1, on the reverse strand, counting down.
TTTTACAACAAATATATCATTATACATATATATGTTAACTTTACACTTATTTTTTCGCTATTTTTATTTTTGCTTTACTTTATAGATATATTATTTAATTTATTCCATTGATTATAAATTTAACATTTGAAAAATAAATATACAATTAATTAACGTTATACAATAATAACATTTTTTTCCTATAATATAATAGAATGTACTATAACAAACGTAGGAAAATACAATTTATATTTATATTTGTACTTATGTTTTTTATCTTGTATTAAACTTTTTTATTTAAATCATTATATTGAATAGTAATTTTGGAATAGTTTTAAATAAATAGGTATTTACAATTCAAAATATGCTATAACAAGATTCTAAAATCAATTAGTTCATTATAGTATATTCCATTATATTAATAAAATGTTTTGAACTTTAAACTAAAAACAAACTAGTCTTTTTTATAATTTTTGTTTCAACTACAATAACATATTTATATATTTTATACGAATTTTAAATTTGTACATTTTTATTCGAATTTTAAAAACGCGTGTTTTCTTCTTTAAAAATAAAAAAAATAATTAAGTAAAAATATAAATACGAAGAAAGCACGCGTGTGCGTTATAATGCAATGTTTACGCATAAAAACATTTAATCTCAATATGATATCAAGAAGAACACATTAATTCAAATGGCAGTTAATACCTTGTGTTTGAGCTAATACTTTATGTTTGATTAAATTATATTGTAGTAATGATAAATATTTATATTTTTTGAAATTTTCAAGATTTCTATTTTCTTTAAATTCAAATTTAAATGCTATTGTTGAAAAAGCAATTTAATATAAATCTTGAATAATCTTCAATAAAATTAACATATAAGTTTAATAGAGCATATTTTACATGATTATCATAAATAAAGAATCAAAAATCAAATGAGTAACTTATTTGTTGTGCATAATAAGAATTCTTTTAACGAACTATTACCTACATGATACGTTGCAAGTGATAATTAATATGATAACCAAATGAAGTTTTAATCTCATGAATATGTAAGAATTCCAAATTCAATCTTGTTTCTTGGTTTTATCATCTACACCATTTGCTGTTACTGGTTGTGTATCTTCTCGTCTAAGTTGCCAATCTATTACTAATCGGCCTGTTAGCATAAAAAAGAACACCTAAAAAGAAGTAAATCTATTTAGAGAAATTTTTTTTGTTTAATATATATCTCTTTATATAAATTTTAATTTAATCTTACCAATGCTGGTGCAATCCTTTCAAATTTATCATTTACCATATAATGTGAATATACAGCCATTAACATTAATAATAATAATACTGTATTTGATGCATTTTTTATTTTATCTAGAAAAAACAAATAAAATAATGTTTTTAAAAAAAAATTTATTCTAACTTAACTTTCTTACGGCTTGGAATTATGGCCATTGCGAGTCCGCAAATAATTTCCAATGATCCAACAACTCTTCTATACCATTTACTTGGTACTTTAAAATCCAGTGTACCAGATAGTGGAAATACTTTTGCGTATTTCACATATTCTTTTCTCTGGAAATATAATAATATAATTCGCTAATAAATATTTGATGAAATGTGAAGAGATGCGGATCTTGAGATAAATCTTGAGATAAACATATATATATATAAAATATTTATATAAAGAAAATTGTGACAATTTTAATTTGATAAATATTATAAGTTGGCACTTGCAATATTTTTGGCGCTTCACCAATTGGTTAGTTGATAGTTTACTATAACTTTGAACATTAAGTAACAGCAAGAACCGAAAATAATCTTCTGACGAGATCTATCGAAATGAAGAAGTTAAACTTTCTTTAAATTTAGAAAAAATTTAAATCATGAAATCAATTTAACTCTTTTTTATGTTAAATAAAAACTTTATTTTTAGAAAAATCTTGAGAAAACAAAAATTAATAACAATAATTTGATTGTTTTAATAAAATCTAAAATTTTATTTTTCAATCTTAAAAATTATCATAAATTTTATTTATTTATATATTTTCAAATACTGTATTTAAAAATATAGATAATATCTATAAATTGTTATTTTTATTCATTTTTTATTAAGTTTTTAATTTCTTTTTATATTTTTTATTATATATTTTTAAAATTTTTTAAAATTATTTTCAAGATAATAATAAAAAAAATAAAAAATACTTATAACTTATACAAAAAAAATTATGCATACAAACACGTGTGTAATATATATCGACATACATTTTTTTTATTTGGTAAACAAAGATTGTAAAAACAAAAACAGTTTTTTTGGAATTTCTCTAAAGAGAAAAATATTTTTTATTGAAAAAAATCATTGCTCCTACAAAAAAAATAATGAACAAATATGGTTAAAGAAATCAAAAAGATCGATTATTAAAACTGACAGATTGACATAATAATGTATAGTTAATACATGATATGTATTATATACAAAGCTAACGCACATTACAAAGAAAAAAGTAAAAATAAAAATGTTTTATGATCACTGAAGATAGATATAGCAAAAGAAAATAATTTAAAAACAAAATAAAAATTTTTATTAGATGAAAATAAAAATATAAATTGTAAAATTAAAAGGATATAATTATGTTACATAATTATAGAGCAAATGCTCACCAAATCCTTGTGCAGATCCTTACTAATATGAGAAGTCAATTTCATAGTACCAACGAAAACGAAGAATATCCCAAGAAGAACTGAGAGAGATTTTAAAACGACTGAGCCCATAATTCGACAGTTGAAGATTGTTAACAACACGAACGTATTAAACGTAGAGAAATCGATTCGGAAACTAGACTAGATGAATGACTCGTAGTCGTGAATTCGTTATGTACGACTCGTACAATCTCAAATAAACTATCTTTTTTGTTTTCTTTTTTCTTTTTTTTTTTATTTCTTAATTATACATATTTATGATAAATATTTATATGATATTTATATTAGAAATATATTTTTTTAAATGTTTTGAACAATTATTGAAATCGTACTTAGTACTAATTGGGTACTATCGTACACGATATAGTAATGCTCATACTTCTTTTCTTTCTCTTTCGGTTTTACTCGGCTTATTTCGACTGCGACAGCGCATAACATGTACAATATTAGTATTCTGTATGTCGGATCGTGTCATATCGTGTTCCACTGCGTTGTACTAGCTTTTCCCTTATAACGTAATTATAATGAGCTTTCTAAAGATACGTCGTATAATCATCGGCTTTACTATAATTTTAACTAACATTTTTCATGCAATTTTCAATATTTATTATTTATACTGTTTCTAGTTACATACGAACAATATAATGAGATAAATTAAAATAATTAAATGATTTGCATTTTTCCATTAAATGAAATATAATAATAAAGTATAAAATGTTCAATCAATTTTTTATATGATACAGTTTTAAAAATAATTAATTCCATAAATTTAATAAATTTATAATATGCAAATTAAGAAATTTAAAAAAATTGAAAACTGTAGAACTATTTGGCTATATTTTTAATAACACTGTTCAAAAATATTGATTCATTGTAAGATATAGTGAAAATATAAAATATTCATTTAAAAACAACCTAAAAATTTATTGTATATATTATGTTGTTTATGTTATTTTATCTATATTATATTATTTTATTACATATAAAAGTTTATATACAGTTTTCTGTAATAATATTAGAAATATAATATCATTAAGTTGCATCATTATATAAATTTTACGTATTGATGCTTTGCAAATGCAATATTTATTATTATTATTATTAGCAGTAATAGTAGCAGTAGTAGTAGTTGTAGTAGTAGCAGTAGCAGTAGCAGTAGCAGTAGCAGTAGCAGTAGCAGTAGCAGTAGCAGTAGCAGTAGCAGTAGTAGTAGTATTATTATTATTATTATTTAGTATATTATATTGACATAATTTTTTATTATTATTATTATTATTATTATTATTATTATTATTAACTATTATTATTATTATTATTCTATTATTATAATTTCTGTCCATTTTATAATCAATCAATTTGTATTAGTCATGTCATATTTGCTTGTTTATGTTGTTTAATTTCTGTACTTGGCAAATCGACATTTATATTATATTTATTGTTTATGAGAACAGTCATGTTTGCATTGCTGTTTGCCAAACATACAGGTTTTTTGCGTCGTGCAAACACAATTATTTTCCCATGAATATTCATTGATGTAAGTTTTGTGTTTTTATTATTGTTTACAATTTTTTGTAATGGTTTTCTAAATTCTTTTAACTCTACTTCTTCCGTTTTTGCTATATATTTAACACATTCTTTTTCTTGTGTTACTTCTGTTATGACATCTATTGTATTTTCATATTCTGTTTTCATTGTCGTTTTAACATTTTCAGGATTGTTTTGATTAGTTTTGTATTTATTATAATCATTGCAATAATTGTTGTGATTATTTCTAATATCATTCTTAATGCCATTAATAGTAGTTATACTAATATGATTATTTTTTTCCTCATCTGCTTCTTTAGATGGTTTAAGAACAACAGTAGAATGAGAACAAAAATTTTGAAAAATATTGTTTTTTACAGTATTTTCCAATGAATAATCTATTGTTTTCTGATTTAATGTCTGTTTCTTTGAATTATCAGAGAAATAATTATCTTGCAATTTTGTAGAATTTAACTCAATTGATTTATTATTTTGTAATAAATTTTTTATATCTTTTGAAGATATTTTTTCTGTTTGTATTTCAATTATTTCTTTGGGTGATTTAAAAAGAATGGTAGAGTGAGTACAAGAATTTTGAAGAATATTATCTTTTACAGTATTTTTTAATGAATGATCTATCATTTCCATTTGATTCAATGTCTGTTGTTTTATATTATTAGAAAGACAATTATTTTCCGTTAATTTAATAAAATTTAACTCAATATCTTTATTGTCTTCCAATATATTTTTTATATCTTTTGAAGGTATCATTTTTTTTATTTGTGTTTCAATATTTTTATTTTTAATAAAATTATTTTCAGAAATATGTAAGATAGATGTATTTGGTAACTTTTCATTAGATATTAAAAGTTCTTTATTTGTTTGATTTTTGTCAAACAAAAGAATTTCATTAATATTTGGGACTGATAAATGATATGTTTCTAAATCTTCTTTATAATTACGAAAATCATTTAAAATATTAATACTCTCTTTTTTTTCTGTTGAATTTGATTGTGAATCATTTAATGCATGAATAGCATTTGATGTAGATATTTTATTACAAGATAAAGAAGAATCAGAAATAAATTTTTCAATATTTTCTATGTTTTCAATATTTTTACTTCGATATTTTATATTATTATATTGATTTTTATTAAATTTCTCTTCTCGATTTACTCGACTCGATTTTATATATGCTGTTGATTTTACACGCGATCGATGGTTATCAATATGATGATATCCTCTTTGTCTATCTCTATGATGATGTTCACTATGACTAGATCGATAATTATCTTTTTCAAAAACTTCAATACAATGATAACCTATATTTTTCTCATCTAAAGTAAATGTTGAATTTTGAGTAGATTTTATATGCTGTCTTGTAGAATGTTCATTAGCATTTTTTTTTTCATTTCTTTTTTTATTTTTTCTTTCATTATCTTTATTTATATTATCAATCAAATTTTCATGTTTTTTCAATTCTATTCTTGAATTATGAGTACATCCTACAGTAACATTTTTTACATTATGTTGCTTTTCATTAAAATGAGTGGAAGATTCAAAATTATATAGAGGAAATGTAGATTTTTCCTTAGATTCAGAAACTATATTATTTGTTTCTTTTTTTCCATTTTTTCTCATTGTTTCAAAACAATATTTTTCTTTAGTAGATTTTATTCGTTTTATAGGAATATCTTTGTTTATTTCTTCATTTATTCTTTTTCGCATGTGTATTGTTTTTTGTAAAAGTCTAGAGCTATCATTTTTATCATTTAAATCAGTATTTTTTATCGTATTTCTTGATGTTGTTGAAGATTTTATCCTATGTTCAACTTTTTTATCTTGAACAATTGAAGATTCAGTTTCTTTTGTAATATAAGAATTAGTATCACTTAAAAAACCATTTTCTTTGTTATTTTTAACTATATAGCTTTTGTTACTTTTATGTAGTATATCATTATTACTATTATTTAATTTATTTGATTGCTTGTCTTTTTTTTCTAAATTCTGTTCATCTGTCATTCTTTTAACTAATCGCTCACCAAAAACAGTGATAGGAATTAAGGCAGATTTATTGTGTTGATTTTTGGTTTGATTACATGAATAACCTGTTACCAATGTTTCAATATCTTTTTCGATCGGAGGAAAATAAATATCAGTTGATTTATGATGCGTATTTACAATGGTTTCTCGAAAAGTAGATTTATGAATGATACAATCATTAGTTTTAGGATATTTGTCTCTTTTGAATGTTGTATCATCTAATCTGTAATAAATATATCAGAATTAAATAAATATTTTTAAAATTATCAATATTTCTATTTACTTACTTTTTTCTTAACTGGTCTATCATTTTATCTTTTCGTGCAATTTCTGCTTTTGCAGTTTTCAATAATGAAAATAAATTAATTTCTAAATTTTCATTAATCTTTTGAAAATTTTCCAATCTTGTTTTTAGTTCTGTAATTTGTTTTTTTAATTTTAGACGTTCTTCTACAATATTTTCTTCATTATTTGTCACAAACTGAAATTTTTAAACAAATTATGTATGTGTACTTAACCTAATCATAAATAGTATTATATTTTATAACACTTACGTTTTCATTGAACTCTGTCGTAAAATTTGGTAAGTCTTCATAAATATCAATGTCATCCTCCATGCTTTTTATTAATTTCTATAATAAAATTATAATTATGAACATACATATTTTACTATTGATATGATTTTTCCATTTTACCAATCACGAATATGTCATATATATTTAATATAATACTTACTCAAGGACACATATCATCTTTATATTTATTGACCATCATGAAATATATTAGCAAATAGTAACTAATATCAATTTAATAAATACTTATATTTTATTAAAATTACAATAATTTTGAAACACAAATGAAAATGAACCGAACCAATGAAATATATAATCGAACCAATAAAATAACCGTTATTACGTTCAACTATATTTTTTCTAATAAAATTTGATTATATAAATTAAATTCGATAAATATTAATTATTATAATATTATTAATACTAATATGACTTCATATTATTATTAGTTTTTAAATAATAATAACAGTTTTTAAGTAATAATCAAAATAAAGTTATAATTTTGTAAAATACATTTTAAATATTTTTAAAAGTTATTTCTTGTATAGAAATTTTTTTTTTCATATTTTTATATTATTTTTTATTATATTATTTTATATTATCTTTTTATAATATAATATATATATAATATAATATATTTATAATATATGTAATATATATATATATAATCTTAACGAATAAATAAGGTATTAATATTATAGATTTATCATCGTTTCACAGAACACGATAAAGCGACACCTGTTGGAATTTACGATTGCAATTAAACTTATGTATGTGTGTTTATAGTTTTACCTATAGAACTATAAATTTATTTTTAGAGCAGTTTTTATTCTTTCTTATTTCTTTATCGATTTTTATCAGTGAATTATTAAGTGATGTATCGTTAAAATTATATTTTTTTTAACATATTTCACTTTGTGTATATTTGTGTATATTTATCTAATCTTTTATAATTAGTGCTTTATTTTGTTTAATTGCAATTTTTCTTTAGTGCCAATTGATGATTTGTTTAAGTTATAAATAAGAACATCAGTAAAAAAATCTTTTTACAATTGATTATATAGAAGATTATGAAGAACAATAATAAATTCAATTAAGAATTATAAAGGTCAGTGAAGAGGTTAAAATGAATAATGTGTATACACAATAATTCGAGAAACATAAAGTTAGTAAACAAATTTTTACATAAAAGCTAAATTTATATATAAAAACATGATTATATATATACAATTTTAAATAGCAATTTTTATTATTTATTATAAAAAATTATTGCACATAACATTTTATAACTTAGCAATTCTCTGAATGTATTCTATCTAACACGATAGTAGCAACACGATAGTAAATCAATACTATGTACAATCTATGCAAAGTATATATACATATTACATATATATATATATATATATATATATAAATGAATTTAAAGAACATAAATAAATTTAAAAATATTTAAAAATATTTACATTTATTAAATAATTGAATATAATTATAGTATTTGCAAATTGAAAACACTAACAGAAAATAAATTTTGAAAATTTCATATGTTGATTAAAATTAAAATTTAACTTTAAAATCGAATTTTTATTCTATAGTATATGTTGATCAATGTATACACATACAGAGTGATTCAAATAAAATATAAGTTGTTTTTTCAGAAACAAATAAAACTATAAATTTCATTTTTTCTTTATTAAATGATAAAGGATAGTTGATTTCTCAATGTTAAACAAATTTTTTTAACATATTTATTAAAAATTAGATTTTTTTAGACTATTAGAGAAATAATATTAATTTTATGTAATTTATATAATTCTTATCAAACTGAATAACATTTATTTAAAATTTTATTTTATCTTTCTTTTTGTACATAATTATAATATTATGACATTTTTTTTAAAAATAACTTTAGAAAAATGAATTTTTTTTTATTATTTTATTAAAATAATCAAATAATTAAAATAATATCCATCAATTAAATTGTTATTAAGTCTTATATTAGTCTTAAATATTTGACAATTTAATTGGAATATAAACTCCATATTTTTGTTCATTTGAGAGAATAGTTATATATTAGTAAATAAAATTTAATAAATATTCGAAAATTTATAATATAATTTTGAATATTTAATAAAATGATTTACTATGATATATTATGATTTCTAATATTATTATTTTTCTCATTTTTTTCTTAAAAAAAATTAATTGTCATAATTATTTAATTATAAATAATACAAAGATAAAATAATTAAAATGAATATTACTTTAAATAGTTCAATAAGAACTATTTGATAATAGAAAATTGATATTATTTTTTATTTAAAACTTCCATTCAAAAGAATTTTTATTTTTTCTCTAATACTAAAAATTTGTTATATATTAAAAAATTAAAGCATGTATAATATTAAATATGTTTTTCAAAATGAGATATGTAAATGAAGATGCATTATTATAATAATTATCCATGATGAACCAAAACCAAGAATCAAAGAATGTTTTATATTGTAAAATGATTAATGATTAAATATTATCTTTCGATAAATAATGGAATCATCTTAATATTTTTGATTATGATATAATAGTGTAAGAATATATATTATATATATAAATGCTAAATTATAGCAGCAATCTTTTTGTGGATTATAATTTTAAAATTAATGATCATTTTTACCAGTTTTTGAAGTCATTTTTTTTTAATAGAAATTTTCTTAGAAAAAAAATTTCAACCTATTTTTATGAGATTCGTATTAAAAAGATTAAATTATATAATAATTAAATAATTTAATTCTTTATATAATTAAAAAAGTGCAATAAAATTAGAAAGCAGTATAAAAAATTAAAATTATTAACAGTTTTATCACATCATGTAATAATCATCAAAAAATTAAATAAGTTTATATCATATAATTTTCCTTTGTTTATTTTACGAATCGTTAAATAAATTTTTTATTTTATTTTTTCTTTTTTAATTTTTTAAATATTTTTTATGAATCCGATAAAATATTAAATATTTTTATTTAATAAGTTTTTTCTAAATAATAAAATTTAAAAAAAAATTGACTTTTTTATTTTTTAAGAAATAATTATAGAAGTGTCCAATAAATTAAAAATAAATACAGTTATATTTTTTCCTTAAAACTATGAAGCTTCTATATTTAATTTTTTATCTTGTAAATGAGTTGTTTTCAAGATATTTATATTAAAATTTTCAAATGAATACTCTATATAATGAATGTACATATAATATACTAATATACTATATAAATATGATAGATTTAATATATATATAATAAATAAAGTATATATAATAAAAATAAGAATCGCAATTTCAGATTAAAAAAATAATGGAATATACGTATATATGTATATGATATACATCTAATTTGATACAATATAAATAACATGTTTGAAAGAATATAAATAAAAATATAAATAAAAACTTTAAAAGTATAAGAAAAAAAAATAGAAAAGAAAAGAATTTTCATTATAATTTATTATTAATATAATATTAATATAATTCATATTATAATAATTATGCCAATGTTTGGTAATTTTTTATGCCTTATACGTTTACTTCAAATAGATTCAATGCTTTAAATAATAATAAAAATAATAATAAAAATAATAATTTGAATAATAATGGAATCAAAATCATTTGGAATTATTTTTTTTTGAATCTTTGATTTATATAAAGTATGTGCTTTCTAATAATAAAATGTGTCTTGGTCTAATTAACCTAATCATGAAATATACTTCAAAACAAATTTGATCAGTATTATTAAAATAAAAAAATTTTCATATTTCTTATTTCATTAATCAGATTATTATAATTGAATTTCTGAAATTTTTTTAGTGAAAATATATACCAAATATAATCATATTTGAATGAATACAAATTATTTGTATAATTTGTATTCATATAATAAATATGAGAATATTTTTTTTTTCTTTCATTTAATATTTCTTGCTCATATCTTTAACTCAAAAGATATAACTTAAACAAAAAAGATAATATAACTTTAAAATTTCGATAATTGATATATTATGAATTGTCTTTCTATCAGTTAATAAAACTATTATATCAAAACTCTCACGGTCTATATGGGTATCAAAATATTGCTGTAGGTTCTTTAAAAATTTATTTTCTTGATACAAACTTAAAAAAATTTTTTTTTTAAAATATTTTCTGAATATTATCTTGAATATGAATTTCTTTGAAAATAATCTAAACTAATCATTATAGCATTAATATATTAAATATTAGTATATATAGTATATATAGTATTATATAGTATATATTATAATTATTAACCATTAATATATTATTTATTGAATATGAATTTTCTGAAAATAATTCAAATTAATTATTATAGCATTAAATATATGTATATATATATATATATATATATATATATATATATATATATATATATATATATATATATATAGAAAATTTATAATGTAAAGGATTAAATGCACAAATGAAAAAAATTATTATATTTTAAATATAATAATATATTTATATTAATATATATTTTGTGCATATGAATATACATATCTATTTAGTATATTCAAGTGAACAAAATAAACAAGAAATTGAGGATAATAAATAGATCATTTAAGCATCTATTTTCAACAAAAATATTGTAGTAAAATAAAATTGTAGTAAATTAATAGCATATATATTTAATTATGTGATTATTATCTTATACTATTCGGAGAAAATAAATAGAAAAGATCATTTTAGAGATTAAAACAAAGCCAGAAATTAAAACAAAAATGTCCATTTTTATGTTTTTTTGTTTATGTTCTTAACTTATAATTAATTTAATTTATTTAAATTAATTTGTGAAATGATGTCACAATTCTATATATCATATTCTATTTTCATATATTTCATCTAATAAAAAATTAAATTGTTTATAATTTAAAAAATAAATTTCAACAAATATTTTTCTATATCATCTTTTATTTGTTTTAATTTTCTCTTATATAGTCTTTAATTTTCTTTTCTTAATTTTATCAAAATATTCTATACGTATATTACATATTATCAACTTAATGAGACGAAACGGAACAAAACGCAACTAAACGAAACAAAATGGATCAGGACAAAATGCAACGAAATGAAACACAACGAAACACAACGGAACATAATGGAACATAACGAAATACAACGGAATGAAACGGAACAAAACACTAAACAAAACTAAATTAACAAAATTAACTAAATAAACAAAACGGAACGAAACGGAATACATTGAAACGTAATGGAACAGAATGGAATAGAATGGAACGAAGCAGTATGAATCGGAGTAGATCAGACTAAGTTGTATATATCATAGTATGACAGTGAATAGCATAAAGGTATAGGAGGGGTAAAAGTTGGTTGAAAGAAGAGGAATAGATACAGAATAATGTAACGTTGGTGAAGGAAACGTTGTACAGAAGGTTCAATGTTCTCCCACTCTTGAGGACCAAGCTTTCAGTCTGCTCGTGTGGTCAGTTTAGTAATTACGCGGCAAGGAATAAGTTTGGGTATACGTAGTACTTGTAATGTGTAAAATAAAAAAACTTTGGGTGTGGCGTTTATTTTTATAATGCTCACTGTGAAATTATTAGCAATTTCAATATTGAAAATTATTAATTATTAACTAAAATAAAAAAAGTGTGATTTGCAAATTGAATAATAGTTATAAAAATCTTAAAATTTTTTCCCGCTTACGAAGTGGATTATAAGTTCATCATTATATATTTATGTTTAACTGTAAATATTTTTTGAAAGATAAAAAAAATGTTTAATAATCGACAAGTTCTTATAAACATATTTTTATAATATTTATTGAATTTATGAAACTTATATGTGCATTAAAGAAGAGAATGTTTCATATCGTTATAAAAAATAATTATATATTTCCTAATAAGAACAATTTATATTTATTATTTTTGGAAATTCATATTTAATAATTCGTTTAATATATATTTCTGAACTTTAAATCAAGAAGATATTTTTTTCTTTTGAAGTGTTCAGTTTTATTTGGATAGATCATTTTTTTTTTTATATTTTACTTGACCATATTAGAAGAATGACAGTCTCGGAAGAGTAAGTACGATGTCATATTAATCTTTTGTCCTCTTCCAATTTTTTTTATAACTTTTTTTTATTATTTCAATTGTATTTGTTGTATAAAGAGAATATATTTTGAATCTTAATATGATTCTCTCACAAGAAATTCTTTTAAGAAATTTTCTATATATTGTATTATTTTGTATTATTTTGGTTATTGCATTATTATATTAGTTATTAGTCATTAACCTACAAAAATATGAATAACATTTGTTTTTAAATTTGTGTTTTTACGTAAAAAAAATAAAATAAAATAAAATAAAATAAAAAAGAAGAGAGGAAATAAAATCTTTTATATAATTGATAAAGTATAGATCGTTTTATATAATTATATAATATTTATATTTTCATTTTATATTTTTATTCTTCATATTATAAACATATGAATATTTAATTATATATTCAGAATGGATATGTATATGCAAGTACATATGCGTGAGACAGATGGAAGAGAAGCATATAATGAAGGCACATAATATATAATACTGTATATAGGTGTGTTCTTGTATAAAAAATTTGAGGACAACGAAATATTTAAAAATGTAAGTGATATGAGAAAAAGAAGCATGCGAAAAATCGCGGAAATTACTAAATGTATTGTATATGAGAGGTACTCAAGCGTGTTTAAATTACTCAAGCGCACTTTTAAGGCTTTAAGACTGTGTCGAAGAAGATTGGAATGCATGGTATGCAACTTATTCGTTGGACGTGTTTCACTTCGACTTAAACCGATTTTATTCGAACATTACCGAGAATATCCGAAGCGAGTCGATTACAACCGATTCAAAAACCGACTCTTTTCTTGGCAATTGTAACATAACTTCTTTCACTTTATTAGTCAATTATAATTTTTTTGATGTATTGCAAATCTTAAATTATGTATGATTTTTAAAAATATATATATTAAATATCTAATGTAAAAATAACATTTGATATAAAAAACATTTTTCTTCGATAATTGAGAATTGCTTATATGTATATAATCATTATAGAAGAATTGTTTTTGTTCAATCAAGAATTGTTTATATAATATATTATTTGTATATGCATAATATGTGTATATGCATAATCAAGAACGAATATTAGTTTAAAAATTATATGATATACTATGAGAATATTTTAATTTGTAATTTAATTTGATTAATTTAATTTGATTTAATAGAAAAAATTATTTTAAATGTACCATAATAAAACATTTGTGTAATGAAATCTTTTGATTATAAACAAAAATAAAATTTCACTTGTTATCTTATAGATTTAATCGATTAAAAAATTTGATTAAAGAATAATTAAAATATTATTAAAATATTTAAATATAATTTTGAACACATTAATAAGTTTTTCTTGAGAATTGATTAATCAATAAATAATTAAGCATAAAAAACAAATACAATTGGAATAAATATTTTTATCTGAATGTTTGAAATATTTTTAAATTTTTATTTATATTTGAAATATAATAAAATATGTACAATACAATGATGGATGTATAACATTATTAATAAAAACTTAACGATAAAAACTATATATTATATATTGACAAAAACATGTTTATTTTTGGTTATATATATATATATATATGTATAAATGTATATATATTAATTTTAGAATGGCTACAGAATTGGCAAATAAAAAAGCTGAGCGCGAAGCTCTGCGCGGCGTTATTCAACAATGGAACGCTAATAGATTAGATTTATTTGAACTCTCAGAACCAAATGAGGTAAATTATTATATCAATCACGTCAGATTTTTCCTGTTCTTAGATTCAATAAATGTATATACAATATTTATTTGTTTTTTTCAGGACTTGGAATTTCATGGGGTAATGAGATTTTATTTTCAAGATAGTGGTCAGAAAGTTGCAACGAAATGTATTAGAGTAGCATCGGATGCAACAAGTCAAGCGGTCATCGAAACTCTTATTGAAAAGTTCCGTCCAGATATGCGAATGCTTTCAGTTCCAGAATACGCACTTTATGAAATTCATGAAAATGGTGGTAAGTGTAATAAAGATAATAAATTTATATTAAATTTAAATATTATGTACAATTAATTACAATTTCATTCATTCTCTTTCTTATTTCTTTTTATTATTTCATTTATTTTATTTATAGAAGAGCGTAAGCTTGGACTCGAGGAGAAACCATTGTTAGTGCAATTAAATTGGCACATCGATGATCGCGAGGGACGTTTTTTATTAAGAAGAATCGATGATAAAACTAACGCTCAAGGTGTTGGTTTCTCTTCTTCGGATGGATCTAGTTTTCGTAGAAAGTTGAGTAAACGTGAAAAGAAACAAATGAAAAAACAAGAAAAACTGAGTCGTTTAAAGAGTTTAGAACAAGATGAGAATAGTATACCCGTTGATCAAAATGGAGTGGCTGAAAAACTTTATACAGGTATAAGTTATGAATAAAATTAAATATTTGTGAAATGATATGTTGAAATTGAAATATATTGTACAATATAATACGATAATGTTGTTGTTTTAGAGTTACCTGAAACAAGCTTTACCAGAAGTATTTCAAATCCAGAAGCTGTGATGAGAAGACGACGTCAACAAAAATTGGAGAGAAAATTGCAACAATTTCGTAGTAAAGATGGTGGTCCTGATACTGGAGGAACATTAAAAATTTATGGTGAAGCACTTTGCAAAGATGTTCCATATAAAACTTTGCTTTTAAGTGTTCGAGATTCAGCAGTTCAGGTCGTACGAGAAATGCTTTCTAAATATGGTTTAGAGAAAGTTGATCCACAACAATATTGTCTTGTACAGGTCAGTTGAATATTTTTTTACGATTTATTTATTAGAAAAATAGTTTTGGTTTATATATATATATTTTATGAATAGTATAAAAATATTTTATTAACGGAATTCGCTTCGAATACGAATATTTCATTATTTCAGAGAAATTAAAATGATCAAAAAAAAAATTTAATAAAATTATTTGGTTAATAAAGTTATTTAGTATTTGGTAAAGGGAATGCAAATCATTTTTTGTAAATTAAATAATGAAAGAGATTTTAAAATCAACTTCACTTTTTAAATAAAACATATAATTTTGAATGTAATCGATTTATTTGAGTATTTCGTATAAAAAATATTTACCTATTTATATAAATTGAAAAATCATTTATTTAGAAAATATTTTAATTCAAATATTGTATTTTTGTATTCAAAAACGAAATTGAAATTAAAAATTAAAATTTGAAACTGAAAAGATGACATTTTTATTTTTTGTGATTAATTTAGTAAGATAAAATGTGAGAAGATATATAAATATATAAAAATATATAAAAATATAAAAATAAAATATATATTTTCTTTATTGATTAAATATTTTTATTTATTATTGCTTAATATAAGCATTATATTCTACCATTTTGTTTAATCAAAAGAAATGATTGATAAATATGTGTATTTTATTTCTATATATCTCTCAGTGAAATTTTTCCTATAGAACTAAAATTAATTTCTCTTCTTCTTTTCAAATTTCTTTCAAAAGTTCTTTTCAAATTGATTATTATCTTTTCAGTCTTCAAATTTTTTAATTGAAAAATTAATATTTCGATATAAATAGATATATTTTTTCTATACATATTAATATATTTTAAAAAAAATATTTAAATAAATTAATTAATAAATTCAAAATTATATGGTTCTATATATATATTCTATATTTAAAAAATGAAGTTAATCTTGATATTTTTCTCATTATTGATTTACTTATAAAAAAATTGTTTATATGATATGATATCTTCCTTTGAATTAAATAACTATTAAAACATTTTTTTAATAATTTTAATTTTTCGATTCGAGCATATTTATTTAAACGAAACAAATATATATTATATGTTATATGATATAATTAAGATATGAGAAAAAAAATTCAAAATATATTTATTAGTAAATTAATTTATTAAACATATTTCAAAATCTTTTTATTTTATTATAATATAAATAAATTAATTTAAATTTGGTCTTCATTTTTTGGAGAATAAAAAATATTCTTTTTACATTATATAATATAGTAATTAAATTAATATAGTAATTCTATTACTTCTATCATATTTTAAATATATTCTTAAAGTTTTTGTTTTCAACTGCATTTTTTGTGATTCGAATTTTTTTGAATATACAAAAATATGGTTAAAAAAAATTATTTTTATATAGAAATTAAATTTAATCTAATTTTTAGATATAGAAAGAATTATCGCAATAAACAAAATCTTGTTAATAAGAGAACTTATTACAGAATTACAGAAGAAAGTTCTAATTATGTTACATGTCATGAGAAATATTCATTATTTCATTTCAACTTTATAGAAGAAATTAAAAAAAATTAAATTGTAGTTATTTCTGATTAGAAAAAATTTTGATTGTTTATGATAAATATGGTGGAATCATAATATCAGTATAGAAGATATCTACAATTTTGAAAATAATAAAGCTCAAATTTAGATTATAATTCAATAGTAACAATTTTCTAAATTTAGTAATTTTTCTATAAAAATAAATGTATTTAATATACATATATATAAGAAATTAAATGTTGTATGTAGGTAAATAGTGAAAATAATCTTAATGGAGGAACCCAACAAGAATATATACTGGACGATGACGAATGTCCTTTAGCTATTCTTATGAATCATTCTTCTACTCGCGGTACGTATTGGTATTTTTAATGAAAATAACTTGATAAGATTTTTAATTGAGAATTTAATTGATTTTAATAGAGAAATAAAATGGAATGTTTATATATTTATGTATTCATTTTAAAAAATTGATTTTAAAGATAAAAATTGATATACAAATAAAAAAAATTGGAAATTGGTTAAGATTTATTTAATAAATATTTTATAAGCAATAGAAGTTTATAAGTTTGTTTAGATAAAAAATGCACATACAGTCAGATCATAGAGATATCTCTATTGCTATCGCAATTTATTTCTATCTTTATTTTTATCTTGCTTCATTTAATACGAATTTAAATTGTTTATAACTTGTTAAATAAATCTTAACATTTTTGATTTCCAAAAGTATATCTCTTATGAATATATTAACATACAATTAAATCAAAAAGTTTAATAATAATAAGTTATATAATAACAATAATAAGTTAAATAATAATAATCAAGAAATAATGTGAAATAAAAAAATTAAAAATTATTGAAAAATTAGAATTATATGTATATATATCAATACAATCGTATTTCAAACTTAATTTGCGCCGTATTGTTTCATATATGTACATAAGTCAATAGGTATAATAAGCAAGCGCGCGCGCCTAGTTGTCTGGAGAACCGCCCACCGATTCTTGTTTCTGACTGAAATGCTTAAAGTCGCGCAACATTGTGACGTAATTTAACGTTACTTTTGTTGGCAGTTGTGAACTATTATGTCGTAAAGAAATTTAGGAAAAAGATATTTTTATTTTTCTTCTTTTTATTGTTTGCGTGGAATGTTTAGATCTGTATACAATAATCAAGATGAATCAACATTTTGAATTGTTTGGTAAAAAATTTGTCATTGAATATAAAAAAATATTGCGTGTTATAATGTAATATATCAAATGATATGCGCTAAAGAATTAAAAAGTATATTGAGACAATTTTATACGTCATGAATTTGTAAATAGTAAACCTATAAATGAACAAATTTAAATTCTTTTTTTCTTTGAAAACTTATATTTATATTTTTATAATAACATATTAATTTAGAATTCTTAATTAAAAATATATTTGTGATTTCTTTTTCTTTTTTTTTTTTCTATATTATTTATCTTAATAAAGCACATTTGTTGTATTCGAAAATTAAAAGAAAAGCTTTAATGCACAAGTATTATCAATAATAAAATTTTAAGTGCTATGTCAAATACATAACCTGGTTTTTAAAATATGTTTGTAATAAAACATATAAATTGCAATAAAAACGTAAAAGATATTTAGAGAATGTAATAGTTTTCTATTTTTTACTGTAATTCTGATTATAAAAGTGAAATTTAAAGGGTTAAAATTGAAGTAATCGATCGAAAAAAGGACTATAGATGAATGCGCATACGCATATATATTTTCAGGAGCCACGTAAAAGAAATTGACAATTTTTATACACAATGATGGATTGGGGAATTAGACGTAAGAATCTTGAAATTTATTTTTTATTTAGTAATAATAGTAATTATTTGTTTGTAAAAATCTTCGGTGATTGTATAAATTTTTAAAAATTTTTAAAAAAATTTTTTAAAATTCTAATTATTGTATTTTTCATAATATAATTCCATTATGATTAGATAAATTTGATCAATAATATATATTATATATTATATTATATATACATATATAATATATATTATATTATATAAATATATATTATATATTTCATAATTATATATTATATATTATATATAATATATATTATATATTATATTATATATACATATATAATATAATATATAATATAGTATATATTATATTATATATAGTATATATATATATATATACTATATACATATTTATTATTGAAAAGTATAGATATTTAGAATTCGTTATGTTTTCTTTTTAAATTAATATTCAAGAAAATGAACTATTTTTTTTTGATGATACTGTTTTTTCAATATAAATTTTCAATATGTTGATGATTGTTAAAATATAATAGAATTTTTTAAATGAGTATTTTTTAAAGAATTTATTATATATTAGATATTTTGAATTCAATAAATTCTAAAACTGATTGTTTTAAGAAGACAACGAATAGAATAGCTTGCTTGAAATAGCGAGATAAGAAGCTGTATTAGTGTCAGTGAATATATGTTGATTAATGTAGGTTAACTAGCATGTGAAAGATAGAACATATGACTATTGTCGTACATATGTGTATTGTCGTAAATGACATTTATGACTAATAAAATAGTGATATATAAAATGAAATAACAAATAGTTATTATAAACTATTTATATTATATATATTATAAACAATATTATTATATTTTAAACAAGTAATTATAAAACTATAACTATATATATAATATAATTATACATTAAAACTATTATAATTATTAATATATATTTTTTTTAAATTAAAATGATTTAAAAGCGTTAATTATATATAACAATCTTTTCTGATATACTCTTTGAAATTTTAAAAAATTGTCTTTCTATTTTTTTAAAAAATATATTTATTTTGTTAATATTTCTAACGAAAAATTATTTATAATATATTATTTATAATGAAACTATTTTTTAAAATAAAATATATATTAATTAATAATTATAAAAATATATTAATTTTATTGATTGTAATATTTCTAATAAAACAATATATTTATTTGAAAATTTTTATTTTGTATCTAGAAAATTAAATAAAGATTTTAAAGAAAAACAAAGAAGAATTATAAACAAATATGAAAATAAAAATATAATTATAGTAATATTATTAAATTCACAATAACAAATTATTATTATAAAAACGAACATATATTTGCAATTGAATGAGGACATTTAATAAAATATTTTTAAAGCAGTTATGAAAAATATTTCTTATTATGACTAAATAAAAAAATGTATATGAATATACATATATATGTATATATATATATATATATAAATGGATTTTTGAGATCTCAAGGAATATGTTATTAAAAGTTTTTTACATACTAAATGATTTCAATTATAAATTGGTTAATTTTATTATAATTTAATATAATTAAGAAAAAACATCGATATCTGCAATAGTTTGAAAGAAAATAAACAAATTTTATTTGTTTTACTTATATATATATGCTTTGTTGATTATAAATTAATATTATTTACATGAAACAAAATATGTGAAGATATGAAATAAGATGTTTGAAGAATTGTTAAGTGAAATTTTTTATACGAATATTTAATAAAAAACATTAATATATGATCATATTTAAATTTTTAGTATATCTTAATATAAATTTAATTATAAAGTTAAAAATATAATCTTATTTGATAAAAATGAAGATTGAAATCTAAATAAAATTTAGAATTTATCATGTTAAGAAATATTCTTTTTCAAAAAATGAATTATTAATAATTTTTCAATTTTATACTCGTTTAAATTTAGGGACTGTATTTATTGTTTATATTTTAACTGATTATAAAGATATATATAAAAAAATAATTTAATTAATAATAAATTATTTTTAGTAATTAATAATAGTATAATGATATAAAATAATATAACGAAATAATGTAAAACCATTGCTATTATTTTTTTTTGCGATTCCATTATTATAATTTATTAGGATTCAATAATTGTATTTTATACAATAAAAAATATTTGAAGATAAAAAGAAACGATTGTTTCTTTTTGAAATTCTTATAATAAAAATATAAATGTATAAAAGCAAACTATAAGATAAGAGTGATGGGATATATTATTTAAATATATTATAAATTAATTTTTAAATAAAAATACTCATAATCATATATAGCTTGAAAAAATATTATTATTTAATAATTATTATTTAAAAATATTTATTGATCAAATGTATTATTTACAGGTTCTATTATGTTTCACGTACGAAGAAGACCTTCCGATTATGTGCCTCGGAAACGCAAGAAAAAACCAAGTGGCAAGTGGAATGAATTAGATTGCAGGTTTGTTGCAAAAATCATAACGATAATTAATACTATGAAAACTCTTTGATATATAAGAAGAAAAAAATTTATTTAAATCTTTCATTAATTTTGATTGGAATATCTAAAGCAAAGAATATTAAATATATTATACAGTTTTTATAAAGAAAAATGTTGAAATTATTCCAGAAATTTTTAATTGAAAAATATTTCCATATTTTTGGAACTTTCTGTTTTAAATACATATGTTTGTTTTAAATATATACATGTAATTATTTTTGTAAATATTATAAGATATGAAAAAATATTTTAGATAAAAGTTATATGGTATTAAAAGACATTTTGATGATAATATTTGAATTTAGGATAATCTTGAATTGTTCTATGAATATCATATTTAAATTTTTAAATAGAATTCTTTTATTATATAATTTTATCTTTTTAGTTATTTATATAATTGCATATATCATATATTTATATAATTTCGTAACAAGTAAATTTTAAAAGTTAATAACTTAATAACAGTTTAAGAAAAATATATTCATAAGTAAATATTTTAAAAATATATAAATTACAAAGATGTGTAATAAAAAATATAGGATTCCATTTAAAAATTTCCTTCACAGGAAAATTCATGATCAAAGTGAAATATTTATTATGTATTTTTGAATAATATAATTTTAATATAAATCTAATTAAAATATTTTTATCTGAAACATTTTTTTGATTTACAAAAATAATCGCATGTATATAGTTAAAATGAATATTTTAAATATGCAAATGAATTTATTGAATATGCCATAAATTATATGCAATAAAATGTCATAAATTTTTTATTGGAAATATTAACGAAAAACGATCAGAAATGATCATTATAATAATTTTAATATATGTTTTTATTTGCTTTACAGATACGAAGATGAAAGATTACCTTTTTTACTAGAATTAAATCCTGATGGTAGTGAAATTCCAAACGGTGCCGGTGTACGACATCGGTTACAACCAAACGTGACGGAGGTGGGCTCAGAAAGACCAATAGGTCCACAGGCAGTTCAAGCTCAAACTCTCACTTTGACAGGACCAATGGTTATGCCGAGGCACTGTGTAATTGCTTTTACTGAAAATATTGTCACTCTTACGCCTTGTTCCAGAGATGCTTATACTTACGTAAATAATCAGAGGATACATCAAACAACAATACTTCAGGTATATATCATGTAATATTAAATATTTTTTTCTATTAGAAATAGAATTTCAGTATTAGTGTTTATATTATATCTTATAAAATCTAGTATATTATTTTATTCATGTCTTATTCTTTGGTAATTTTTTTTTGTTTTTCTTTTCTTTTTTTCTGTTTTTTTTCTATTTTTTTTTTCTTTATATAGAATGGAGCAATTGTGAAATTTGGCAGATTACATACTTTTAAATTCATCGATCCAGCATCTGATGAACGAATTAGACAACGACATGATTCTGGAAAACAAATCGAATATAATTATGACCGGTAAGTACATTGTTTCATATTTATTAATATGTACATATATGTAAATGGGATAAAATTTATAAGTAGATAATGATAAGTAGATAAAACGATTAGTTTATTAGTAAATAAATTAATTATATTTTTTAAAGCGCGGGGAAAAAAAAAGAAATGAAAATAACAATAAAACAATATAAAATCGATGTTGAATTATAATAATATTACCAAAATAATTTTTTGTGTGAAACAATATTGTATATATTTTTCGAGCACACTTTTCACAATGTTTGCACGACAATTTTTCTCTCTTTCGTTTTTTCTTTTCTTCTTCCTTTCTCTTTCCTTTTCCGTTTCTTTCCACTCTTGTTCATGAAGGAAAGAGTTTAGCTCTTTGTAGTTTCCTAGTTTGCTTCTTTTTGCCTGCACGCAGCCTGCTTTTGTACCGTAGACGCTCCCCAGACTTGGCCAATCAAGATACGAACATAGAAAGATATGGATCAGTATCCGGAACTTCAAATAATGGACAGAATCAAGTTCAAATTCAGAGCCAATCAATTCAGGACCAAGTTATTCATTCGTCTAGTCCAAACAAGTCTACACCCATTCCTGTTGCTGCTGTTACTGTATGTCATACTCGAAGTCCAACGCATGCATTGGAATCAATTCATAATTATGAAACTACATTTGATCTCGATGGAAACGTTGAGACTGCCAGTCTTACCAGCAGCAGAGACGGTAACAGGTAACAATAGCTTTTATTTTTCATCAAAAAAATTTAGTTTGAGAAATGTCTATTGTTAAGAATGGATTTTTCGATCAAAGATGGGATTCTTTAGGGTAAGTTAAAATAAATATAATTAAAACGAGACATAATAAGATAAAACTCAAAATATGTAATACAAATATAAGATATGAATGTGTTTTTTAAAAATAATCTCTGCTATAAATATACGAATTTAATGAAGAAACGAAATTAAAACAAATTTGATTATATGAATTATGAGTAACATTGAATATTGTTATTTCGATAGAACATTACAGAATGATCGACAACCACGAGGAACGGACCCAATCTTACCAGCTGTTTTAGAATTTCTTGAAGAAACGGAAGAAACATTTTTTCATGCAGTAATTACAGACGTTGAACCATCAGCACCTCAATTTAAATTGGCTCCAACATATACGCTTTACCTGGCAGCAAGATATCGTGCAAGCACACATTATAGACCAGAATTACAACCAACGGAGAGAGCTCACAGATTGACTGTGATGTTGGCAAATGTCGCTAACATGATTCAACGAGTAATACAGGTAATTTAAAATAATACAAAAAAAAAAATAAATAATCGATGATGTTTTATTAAAAACTGATATTGTTCATGTCAATTTAAATATTCAAATTAGACAATAAATAGATTCAAAATTTTAGTATTCATTACTGAGTTATAATTTTTATTAAATTAATTAATTTTATTTTATTTTTGTTTCGTTCAAAGCAAAATTTTATATTATTTATCTATTATTATAATTTATATAGGAAAGATATATGGATGCATCTTCATTGGCATTATGGTTAGCAAATGGTTCAGAATTATTACATATGTTGAAAAACGATCGTCATGTAGGAGCATTTTCGACGAGGGCACAGGATATTTTGACAGAAGCAGTGCATACAGCTTTCGCGTCGCTAGTTCGATGCATTTCCTTAGAACTAGCGCCGGCAATGTCACAATTTATGGCTGATGCAGATGAACCTGCCAAAGAAGCTGGTGTTCTCCAAATATTTTCGAGTACGATGGCATTACTCAGACGATGTAGAGTAAATGCTGCGCTCACGATTCAACTATTTAGTCATTTATTTCATACAATAAATGCAACTACATTTAATGCATTAGTTTCAAACACAAACTTATGTGTTAGATGGTTTGGTCGTAGATTAAAGGCAAGACTGAACGCTCTTGAAACTTGGGCTGAAAGACAAGGTTTAGAACTCGCGAGTCAATGTCACTTAGCAACAATTATGCAAGCGACTCATCTTTTACAAGCGCCAAAATATAATGCAGAGGAACTTGCTACTTTAAGTTCTACTTGTTTTAAATTGAATTCTCTTCAAGTCCGAGCATTGTTGCAAAAATATCAACCAGCTGCTGATGAACCAAGACTTCCGGCAGAATTGATTGAAAATGTAGTCAGAGTAAGTTGATACTTGTGATTAAATAGAATAAATATCGCGTAAAAGAAAATATGATAAAAAAAAATGAAAACAGATTAGAATTTTTACTATTAAATTCAATCAAATTCTAGGTAGCAGAAAGTGTGGCTGATACTTTAGCACGTGCTGATGGTAGGGAGATTCGACTTGAGGAAGAACCTACACTCGCATTGGCACTTTTACTTCCCGAAGATGGATATAGTTGCGAAGTTATTCGTGGTGTACCTCCAGGATTAGCAGAATTTTTAGCGCCATTACAACGAGATGGTCTTTGTCGTATGGCATCACAACCTACTAGTAGTGGATACTGGACTATATATATGATAGATCATCATAATAATGTAAAAAAATTTTTTTTTTCATAGTTAAAAATATTTTAAATGATATTAACTTTTAAATGATTAAAATTTTAATAGTTTCGCAGTCCAAGTGCAATGAGTAATAGATCTGGAGGGTATTCTTGTCATGCAGGTTCAAATATTGTTCAGCCTGAGATACATATAATAAAATTACATAAATCTACTAATGGAATGGGTTTAAGTATCGTTGCGGCAAAGGTATGTGCGCATATATATGTATATATTATATTTGTATACATATGTTTAAATATATATTTCGATATTACAAAATTTATTAGTATATATTTACAATAAATTTTGATTTTTGTAATAGAATATAGATTTTCTAATAGAATTCTATAAATTCTATAAATTTTATCTAATTCTATAAATTTTAAATATTTTCGATATATAATATTTCGAATTTTTCAGGGTGCTGGTCAAGATAGACTTGGAATATATATAAAGAGCGTAGTTGCTGGTGGTGCTGCTGATGCTGTGAGTAAATATTATTTACTTTCTGATATATCTATTATTTATTAAAATATCTTTTTTTATAGGATATAGAATATGAATAGTTTAGATATTACCATCTTTATTTTTATCATTATTCATTGTGAAAAAAATTTTACAAGAAAAAAATAAATGATTGATGGAATTAAATGGTTTCAGAAAAAATACATTTTGATGTCATTAGTTTTTTAAAATAATTTTCACATATCTTTTATACATTTATATAAATATTATAAAAAAATATAAAAAAATTAATAATATAATATCTTTCTGAAACTATTCAATTCTATCTAAAAAATTTTTATATCAATAATAACAAAAATTAAAGTAAGATATTTCGTGAATCATCTTGTAGATATATTTTATTTCTTCATTTTTATTATTAATTTTCATATATTTTATATGATAAAAATATATGCCTACTTTAATTAATATTGAATTTTTTGTATTTTTTTTTTTTTTTGCAATATCAAAATACATATGTATGAACTGCAGGATGGTAGATTGACTGCTGGTGATCAACTATTAAAAGTGGATGGACAAAGTTTAGTAGGAATTACTCAGGAAAAGTAAGTGATACAAAAAAAATTAAAAATTATGTAATAATCGCAAAACTGTTGCAGAAATATTCTTCATGTTAGTTTTTTTCATATAAGTTTATTAATATTGATTTTGTTTTTTTATAGGGCTGCTGAATATTTAGTACGCACTGGTCCAATAGTCACACTTGAAGTTGCTAAGCAAGGTGCCATATACCATGGTTTAGCTACTTTATTGTCACAACCATCACCAGTAATGAACAGAGGTATGTATCTTTTGTTTATTATAAAATATTTAAACTTTTTTTACAAATTGATTCAATTATATTGTTTCACCGTTTGATAATTCGTTTCGATTTAATGACAAAACGAGAGATCTGTGGTGAAATAAGTGTATATTGTGAGAGTGAGACAACGAATTTAAGAAAACGGCGTAATTAAGAGGAAAAAACTGAAATAATCAATCTGAATTTAAAGAATCAACTCTAATTCACTTTCGCGATGCTTTCAATTTGCTAACTGCAGAATGTTCGCTTGATAACGCTTTTATATATTGTTCTCGCTCGCATTGTTCATCATTGCACGCCATTTTATTTTTCGTATTCTGGCTCTCGCGAAACAACGAGATATGAATGCTTAATTAACGCTTTACTAACTAATTATTCCTGATCAGCATACAAGATTCGACCCAAGTCCGAAAACTTGGAAGCTTCAACGGCGCAAGAAATGAACGAGCAATCATCTACATCACATTCAATGGGTAATTTGTTGAATGTTCCAAGGCACGCGATTGATTTGGAACGTTCAATCGATTCGGTACCAGGTGCGATTCTTTTTTCGATTTGTTTTAAAGGCGTGAAATTTTAATATTTTAAATTTCTCTAATTTCGTTTCGAATTAGTATTGTAATCTTTGCAAAATATTCAGAAATTTACAAATTTTAGAAAATTAAGAAACTGTCATTCATTATTAAAAAATATATAGTTTTATAAATATAATATTAACAAACCGATAAAATATTTGGGGAAAAAGCGAGAAAAAGTTATAATTTATAATTTTAGAATAAGTGGTGTATGGTGGCTGATAATAATGGTGATGGCAGTAACACAAATTTACTTTTGTCTTTCGATTATGATTTCAGATATTTATAATTTTGATATTTTTATATCAAAATTATTATATTATTTTACACATAATTTTGATATTTTGAGAGATAATGCATGCACTTTAACCAAACAAAAAAATTAATACGAAAAAAGAAATTTGCTACTTGTTTTGGAAGTTTGTCAATTCATTTCATTCATTTAATCGATAAATATAAATATTTAAACATCGATTATTTTAGACTCAAACTCGGATTCTTCGGCTACAGTAAACATCAAATGTAATAGTTTTTCTCTCGATTCAATACCCTATATCGATCAAGTCGATGAAATATCATCAGTTCCATTCTCAAGCAATCAATTCGATAAATACCAATTGGAAAATAACGTAAGTATTTATAATGGCATGATTAACATCATAGTTGATATTTCATAAGATTATCTCGTAATATTAAACTCATTACGAGGTATGCAGCGCGTTGTGATCAAACGCTATGATATACAATTAATCAGCAAAGAAGGACAAATTATAAATAAATATGAACGAGGAGAAGCATCTTCATATAAACAAGAAAAATATACAAAGACAAACAAACAGGCAAACAAATATAATATGGTGAAACAACAGGAAAGAAATGATGAAATAAGAGAAAAAAAAATAAAAGATATTTTGTTATCGCCGTATGTTATGTTAAATAATAATGATGATTTTACAATTATACAAATATTTACAATTCCAAAAGTAAAGACTGACATGTTTAATATCATTCCAATATTGAATCTTGATTTGTCTGGTCTAGATAATAATACAATTTGTGATGTCTCAAGTTTCAACAAGTGTTGGAAATCATCAGAAGAGGTATGCCTTAGTTGCAGTCACGTAACAATCTTGGCTAAATATTTTTCGAAATTTGGTGATATTAAATCAATCAATCATCGACCTAATTCGATGAAGTTAAATAATATAAAGAAATTTTCTTTGGAACCTAATTTTGCTTCGATTAAGAAATTTCAAACTCAATCAAATTATTTTTCTATCATTGATGATAATAAATTTCAATCCGAATTAGATTTAAAAAATAATAAAATCGGTTTACGAGATGAATCAGATAAAATATTCGAAAATTCAACAATAAATTTGTTAAATAAGAATGATAGTAATAATTATTACAATAATTCATATATGTATAACGAAATATCTATAAATGATAAACGGAAGTTATCATTATCAGAACAAAAACATATGATAGATCAATTGAAAGAAATATATAATCTTGATTATGTAAAATCATTATCTCTTCTTCAATGTTCTTTTTTACATTTTTCATATATATCAAATAAGAATATGAATATTATATCTTCAAACAATATAATTCTTGATAAAAACGTGAATAAGGATATGAATAAAATGTTATAAATAAATATAAATAAATGTTTCATGTGATATAAATGAAAAGTTAATATTAGAAAATATTCAAAAGTGTGATTCACCATATATAATAAATATTGCAAAAAATTATATTCAAAAAAAGAACACAAAACAAAAATTATCCAATGCTAAATTTATGAAACAATTATCAAGTTCTTATCCAAATATTGAGAGAATAAAAGAATTATGGCATAACGAAAATAATCAATTAAAAGAGAGAAATAGAAAAAAATACCTGTGGTTTAATTTAAAAAAATATGATTCGATTCATGGATTAAAACAAATCAATGATGATATATTATCACTTCCTACTAAACAATACTTTCAATCTTGGAATGAGAATTTTTTGCAAAATGATAATAATATAACAAATTATGAAGAAAAACTTTGTAAGCAAAATTTTATTGTTCAAGACAAATGTCATCAAAATTCAATGTCATTTATTAAAGAAAATAATCATTCTAATATTTTACCAATTCAAATTAAAAAAAATCGAAAAAACAACATGATCAATGATCAACAAATTCCAATTTTGATTGAAAAAAAAATTCATACTAATAATACGATCAACTTAATGCTCAACCAGGATTGGAAAATTTATCCAAGATCAAATCAAACTCATCTAAATCTTGATTTCCTTTTACGTAAGCAATCGACATTACATTTTTTGAATGCGTGCCTGTTGATGTTAAAAATATTGAATGTTATGCAAATTAGAAATTATATATACATATATATATAATACATATAATATATGTATATATATACATATATATATAATACATATATACATATATATTATATATGTATATATATATATATATTTATTAATGATCGATTAACATCATGCATGAAAGTAATCTTTTCAAACAATTTTTTTATTAACTTAAGTTATCGATCAATTGAGCAATTAATTTCAATGACGAAATATATTTTTAACCATATCATTTTGAGGAACTTTTTCTTATATATAACCAACAATCGGTTTTAAGTTTAAAATCGTAAGGCAAGTGCTAGAAATTAACTATAAATTCATTTTTTATTTTTCATAGTTTATTTAAATAATATTCAAGAATATATATCAGATATATATATATATAGATACATAATACAAAACATGCATTGCATTATATGAATTATATATTGAATAACAAATATATAAATATTCAATATAATAATATACAAAATGTTCAGGTCTCATAGTTAAATGGTAAGCATTAGAAGAAAATTAAAGAAAAAAATTTTATTATAATTTTTATAATTCCATCTAGTAAATTAAAAATTAAATTAAAAATCATCTTTATTTCTCAAAAAATATTATAAAATTTATAATATATAATATATTTATAATAATATAGGTCATTATATTGATTATAAAAAAATAGCAAAAACAAATTTTCCTCTTTCTTTTTTTAATATTTACGATTAGAAAAAAAACTTAGCTAATGAATAATGTCTTGTATAATATTGAAAGATTTTTGTTAACATTTTGGAAAATAAAGTCAATTATTAGTTATATTAAATATTATGTATTAAAAAATATATTAAAAAATATATATATATTAAATATTAAATATTAAAAAAATAAATTTATATATTAGAATATATAAGAAATTTTTATATATATAAGAAAAAGTTACTCAAAATAATTTTCTTAATAATATA
Organism: Apis cerana; assembly: GCF_029169275.1. Classification (NCBI taxonomy): domain Eukaryota; kingdom Metazoa; phylum Arthropoda; class Insecta; order Hymenoptera; family Apidae; genus Apis; species Apis cerana. The sequence goes on along the minus strand of NC_083854.1, from coordinate 500,240 downwards.
TTTTAAATCATTGAAATCAAAGAACCAATTCATCGATAAATTTTATTTTTTTTCTTTATAACTTTAATTTTTATTATAATTTTTAAATATATTTTACATTTTTTTAATTCACAATTTATTTATGCTTTAATATAAGAATGTAATTCTATGAATCAATTTGATAATTACTTTATTATTTTTTTTATCTATTCCAAGTTTGCTTTTATTTATATTCTATCTTTACCTTTTTGCTTTTGCTATATATATATATATAGTATAAACACACATGATGCATGTTTAAGCAACAATATTTAATATAAAATATTATTTTTTTATTATTATACTCATTTACTCATATATACATTTACACATTTATTATTTACTCATTTACACATTTTTATTATTAGCAAATGTACGTTAATATATATGTATTCTCGTAGAAATATATATATATATATGTTAATAGTAAAACTATTGGATATCCATTTTATAAATAAAACATTTACTATGTTTAGCAATAGGATTTAATATATTTCATATATTAAATCCCGATCTCATATATATTAGAATAGATATTAGAATATTAGAATAAAGATTCAAAATAATTCCAATTGATTTTAATTGTTAATCACAAAATAAATTATAGTTACAATGAATGCGTTTCATATGAATTATGTTTTCATAAATATGATCAATATTGATCATCAAGAAAATAAAAGATGATTTTATTTTTTTATATAGAGATAGAATAATCATTATAATAATATGAATATTTTCATAATAATAATAATAAATAGTTATAAAAAATATATCCTAATTATTCAAAAATTTTATAATATTTTTATATTTTTTCGGCTATTAAACGTATAAAAAGTAAAAATTTTAAAAACATGATTATTGTTAATATTCTAAAACATTTCAATATAAAAATAGTTTTAATTATATTATTAACTAAATCTTTATATTAAAAATATGTACAGGTATAAAAATTAAATATAATTAAAAATTAAATATAACTGTCATATCTCTAAATTTTAATTTTATATTTCTAGATCAGTGAAGATATATAAAAAAAATTTTGCCGCAAAAATGACAGATTTGACATAAATTTTAAAAATCAAAATTTTTTTTATTGCATTATATCGTTACGAAGAATAAAAGATTTAAAGAAAACATAAATCGCAAATAAATGTTCTTTTTAAAAATGAATCTAAAGTTTTATAAATTATTTTATTCAATATTTTTATATATTTACTGAAATATTGCAATGTAGATGATATGCAATCGATAAGCCAACTAGATATTACATATTAACTTATGAAATATATCGAAATTTAATGAAGAAAATTATGTCCAGAAGAAGTATCAATATCGATGTGACTTCCATTATATGCTAAAATCAATAATTTATTGATCAGAAATTAATATTATGTCATCTTAATGTTCATTAGAGATCAGATTAATTTTATAATGAAAGAGTAGTATTGTTCTTGTCACTAATAGCTCAATGATAGGAATAAATAAAAAAAAAAATTGTACACATAATATTCAATTAAATGATTTCACAACTTGATTTCTACCGATGAATTACATAAGATGGAATGGAAATTATGCTTTTGGAATGGAAACATGTATTATTCTTAAAATAAAGAAAATGATAGAATTTGGAATAGAATTTTATTTTTAATATTTGAGTAAGAATCATTAAGGTTTATAATATCGAACTGATTTACTTAATTGAATTCGATAACTTATACGATGATATAGACAAAACTATGATATTTTAGTTAATTTGTTTAACAATTTTTGAAAAATATATTAAATTATGATGAATCAAAATATCTGCTAAAACAAAATATCTCAAATTCTATTATTCTTTTTCTGGGAGTAATACATAAAACACATTTTTTCAAAAAGCATGATTTGCATTCCATTTTATACAATTTGAAACAATAGCAAAAATTTTGTCAAGTTGTGAGATCGTTTAATTGAAGTTTACATGTATGATTTTTATTTTAATTTATCCCTACTCATTGAGTTATTATCAATAAGAATAAGAATAATATTTCATTGTAATCTCTGATGAGTATTAGGCTGACATAATATTAATTTCTGATCAATAAATTATTGATTTAATTAATGGAAGTTGTATCGATAATCGATATTAATATTTCTTCTGGATATAATTGTTTCCCCCACTGAATTTTCATATATTTTGTAAGCTAATATTAATAATATTTAATTGCATATTATTTATATTGCAATATTTTAATAAAAATATAGAAATATTAAATAAAATAATTTATAAAATTTTAGATTCCTTTTTCAAAAGTGATTCATTTGCGATTTATGATTTCTTGAGATTTTTGTTCTTTGCTACTAAACGAATACTATATGATACAATAAAAAAAACTTTAATCTTGAAAATTTATGTCAATATCATTTTTGCGACAAAAATTTTTTATATGATCCGATTATTTTTTTTATATTTTGTATATTTTAAATAATATAATAATAATAATATATATTTTTTATATTTATATTTAAATATATTTTATTATATTTTTAATAATATATTATAATAACTAAAGTTTTTATAAATTAAAAAAAAATATATATTAATATTTGATTACGTTATGTAGCAATGGCAAATTCTAAAAAAAAAATACAAAGAAATATAAATCTAAGAGCCGGTTCACCATTCATAAATTAAAAATAAATAATGAGCAAATGAGAATCATTTTGACAAATTTGTGTTCTTTCCGAAAAAAGAAACACATATAAAAATCTATGCAAATAATTGTGCAGACATATTCATCAATGTATAAAAATACAGTCATTGTAAAAATTGATATTATTTATTCAAACACGAAATGTTTTGATTCAATTTATATAATATATATAATGTAGAGTCTTGATTTGAAATTATTTATACAATATATTTATACAATAAAATTTATCTCGAAATATATTTTTTGATTAGTTCGATTGTTTGGAATTATATCTTTGTTTATGATTTAAAATTTTATATTGAAGTCTGCATGTTATTTATTATTAATAGTATATAAAATTTTGAAATAAATAAAATAATCAGTATTTTTCAAAAAAAGAATTATAATTAATATAACACTTGCTTTATACATGTTTCAAAAATGTTGGAATATCCGTAAAGTGGAAATTTCTAAGATAATTTCAAGTAACATCTTCTTTTGCAGAAATTTTTGTTGAAGGTATGTTGAATATTATTTATATTTATTCAATTATTTTTTCATTTTTCGTGATATTTCATAATTTTATAATTTTTTATAGATAAAAATATTTGTTTTATTCAACATATTTTTTTCGAAATATATTAACTTGGATTTGGTTGCGATCGCCAATGTAGCTACTTATCGCGATTCAACTATGTTATGCGCAGGAATCCATGATTATTTTTTGTTAATAACTTATTAACAAACCTGTAATAAAAATTTATGCAAAGGAAAATATTGAAATTATTTCAAGAATCTTTAATTTGAGGTGTTCTAATATTTTTAAGACATAATATTTATATGTAAAAGTGAAAGAAATATCATATAATATCACAAAATAAAAAATTAATTCATTAAAAAAACAAAATTTTCTTATATATCATTATTAAAAAAATTAATATCAAAATAAACCAAAAAATTAATTACCATATATGTATAAACATAAAAAGAATAATTTGATTTTATTTTAAATTTGATTTGGTCATTTAAAAAATATATACTGTATCTGTTGAAGAAATTTGATTGCTATATGATTGATATTTCATAATTTTATATCTGAAGTTTACTATTAAAATACTGTTTCATTATAGTTTATTATAGTATATAAAATAATTCCAGAAATTTGCAGAGCAGTAAGTAGATTTTAAAGTAAATAAATATATTTTAACTTTTTATTTTAATATTTATTATATATTTACTTAATTTATATTAATTTATAAGTATTTATATTATATTAATATATAACAATAACTATTTGATATATTTTTAATATTATTTTTCACATTGTTATATTAAAATTACCTCTAAATGTATATTATTCTAGACATAAAAATTCAATATATAAATATAATGTAATGTAATGTATATTTTTTTGTAATTGTAATAATACAATTACATTGTAATAATTCAATGTAATTAAAAATTAATTACAATCTCTGAGGCAGATCGTAAAGAGATTCACTACAATCAAGAGATCAAAAGTTTATTTTGTATATATATCTAGAAATTTTATATTTAGAATGATCGAAGAAAGTTAGGATATTTTTCTAAAATGTAGATATTTTTAATTGAATTTTTAAAAAAAAACAAGGACTTTAAATCTAAAATTTAAGTTTCGTGTTTTTATTAGTTTCTAAGATATTAATTTCTGAGATTTAAAAATTTTTGATACAGTACATTGAATTCTTCCTAAAACGAAATAAAACTTTATAATAAGCAATAACAATCATAGTCATCGAATCAAATAATCAATAACTGTGTGGTTATCGAATTAAATAGTTGATAATATAATAACAATAATCCTAGCATTTATGATATATGTAAAATATCAATGATGATTGCACTAACATAAGTTTGTCGTTTGTCAATAGCAGGAAAAATAGATAACTAATATTTTTCTATTTATATATGACAATAAGTATGTTCATAATTTTGAATATTTATTGCAATAAGTAAGTATGTTATGTGATATATTTACTGAAATCCAACATTTTTCAATCATTTTTCAACTGAAATTAAAACGGATGACAAAAATAATAATAATAAAAATAATCATTTTATTATATATTATATATATTATTATAAATCGATATTGCAAACATATATCCTATCCATTTCTGTAACTTTATCGATAGATTGATATCAAAGTATAATATAGTTTAAAACAAAATTGCAGATAGAAAATATTCTTTGGACGAAATTACAATAGTACATATAAAGTCTATATCGCTATTGTATTATGTCATCAATTATCCATTTTACATTCAATGCGATAGCGATCTGATATGAATCTAGTTGTATTAATTGTGCTAATATGAAGATAGTTGTATTAATAACGTATGTAGATAAAATTGTATGCAATGTATTGTATTAAGAGTTTTTTTTATTATTTATTTCAGAAATTAATAAATAAATATTCGAAAATAAAATTTTAGATTTAAGATTTAATTAGAATCTTTTTTTTTCTTTTCTTTAATCTTTTAAATTTCATTTTAATTGGAATTATAACCATTGTGCATTTTGGAAGAATTTTATTACATCATATAGAGTTAAATTCTTATTGCAATTTTTTATTGCAATAAGAATTTTAATAATATTGAAAATATATCAAATAATTATTAATATATATTAATAATAATAAAAATATTAAAAATAATAAAATATATTAAGTAATATTATAGTAATATTATATTAAATAATTGTACATTAATATAATATATAAGTTTAAATAAAATAAGTATATATATATATATATTTAAATAAAAAATATTTTAATTAAAATATATTTATTTATATTTAATTATTTATCTTTTATTTGTCTCATATATTGTCTCATATATATTTGTAAATTTTTGAACTTTTTTTACATAATAATTATAACGAAATAAAAATTTTAAATGATAATAACTTTTTTTTATCAAATATCAGTTGAACTCACATCATTTCAAATTGTGTGGCAAAGAAATTTGAAAAAATATCAATTGATTTCAAATCCAGACAAGCCTTAATAGTAAAAATTATTCATGAAATTTCAAGAAATTTGATATCCAAAAAGTGATGAGATAAATTTTTAGAAAAGAATCCAAAAATCCGATTGTTTTTGATCATTTATTAATAATATTGTCAATAATAGTACATCGAAAAAAATAATTTATATAAAAATAAATTAAATGCATTTTACAATTACATTTTTTCAATAAATATAATTATATGATATATTTATATAATTCGAAATAAGTATTATATTTATTTATTTCAAAATAAGTAATGATAATTTTCAAATTTTATAAATATTTATTTATATTATAATATATTTATATTATATTATAAATATTTATTTATATTATAATATATTTATATTATATTATATTATATTATAATAGTTATTTATGTATACAATAATTATTTATTTATATTTACAAAATCGATTCATTTTTTTATTAAATATAAAAAATAGAAATTTTTAAATAAAGTTAAATCATGTAAAAAATGAAAATAGATAAATAGGCGTTTTGAAATAAAGACATAAAATTCCGGATTGCTGGTAATAAAATCTGAGATAAATCAAATCCTAAATTCTTCTTATATTTTTTTCTCTTAAATATTTTTATTATTATTCAATATTAATATTTATATTATATTAAATATTAAATATTAATTAATATAATTAATACGTTAATTAATATAATATTATATTAAATTATTAAATATAACTTTTATATATCATTTAATTTTCTTCATTGTTGCTAATCCTTGTCGAAAATAATTGAAAAAAGATTGAATCCTTAATTGAGACTTCATTTATATCATCATTGTGATATCATATCATATATTATGTGATATTGGGGAACTCAATAATTCTCATTTATTTGTATATCCAATTAGATTTATTTGGATATTCAAATATCTCACAACTAAAATAATGAATGTAATTTAGCCATTTTTGATATTTCTATAATATTTCTCTATTTATTTTTATTTCTAAATTTTTAAAATATGGCCACAATTTTATAAAAATTAGGCATAGGGGGATTGTAGTGTGATAGTAATAATTCTTTTATAGATGAAAAATTATTATAATTTTCAAAGATTTCAATTCTATTTCAATTTTTTGTAATTGACTTATATATTTTTTTGTTAATAAAATAAACAATATTGTTGTTATTATTTCTATTTTTGTACAGTAAATAATTTATAATATAATAATTTGTATGGTTTTTGACTACAACAAAATAATACTTGTCCATTTGCTGAAAATAAAAATTTTAATAAATTAGAACATTATAATTTAAAAAAAATAAATTAATCTTCAGTTATTTATAAGTTTTCAATTTTTTATTAATTTTTATTAATAAAATACGTCTTCATTAATTTAACTAAATTTTGCAGTTGTTTCGGATAACGCAATTCCAGGTTGTCAATATTGCAATTTTCAATTCGATTATTATTAAATTATCGATAATTGTCCTATATGTACACATTAATTCCAAAAATTCTTGAGTTAACATCAAGAGATTTCATTGGATCTTTCATTTATAGATGAAAGTGCTTATTTTTAATGGTGGTTTTAAAAATCATTGCCTAATGCTTACAAAAAAGTGAACTGTCGAATTATTGATATGTGTATAATTTTTAACATAGCTGATAAGTACATAAATTTTAATCTAGCTGATAAGAAATGTCATAAGTATAATGGAAAATATTCCGCAAGTATTTTTTGAGTCTATATGAATATCGATAAATGTCAAAATTGTTTTTTCGAATGCCGAAAATCAATTAAAAATTATCATTGAATCAAAATTTCATACTAGTAATATATAAAATTAACCAGATTAAATTTTTCATTCAAAAAGATGATATAATTAAGAAAAATTAAAAGAAATAATGTCCTCTATTGAGCAGATTTTTCCATTTTATTTATTTTTATTTATTTTTATTGCTAAATATTTGATGTTTTTTTTAAATAGAGTAGTGTTTCTTAATTACTATTGGAGTTTATTTTTCTTTTTTTTTTTTTTTTTTATATTAAAAATGATTTTTTCGAATAAATGTTTTTTAAATACTCCAAAATATTAATATTAGTTACATTATTTTAAATAATTTTAATAATACTAAATAAAATAAAATATTAAATATTAAATATATATTTTTTAATATTAAATAAAATTATTAAATAAAATAAAAGCTATTTTACTTTATTCATATCTTATTTCGTTTAACGCAAACTTTATTTACTTATAATTTAACAAATAAGCCTCAATTAACATATTTTTATATTAATATTTATATTTGTTTTATCCTTTAGATTTTCGTTAGGATATTTCATGAATACATTAATTTTGTGTATGTCCATAGAAACTAATCATTTTTCGTCAATCTTATGATTACATATACATATTACATATACGTATAAATATTATATAATAAATAATTCACAAATTTTTAAAAAATTGAATTTTTTTTAAGTCAATTACAATTGAAAAATTATTAATCTTTATAAAATATTTTTTGTAAAATTTCGTTAAATTTTTTTTATGAAAATTTTAATAACTTGAAATTTTTAAATTTATAAAACTTTGAGATTCACTTTCTTTAAAATTTGAATGAGCATTTAAATTATATAAAATGATATATTATGTATAAAATAAAATAATACATAAATACTCTTTAGTATTTAGAATAAATGCTAAAATAATAATCAAATTTAATCAAATCGGCTAATTAATTCCAAAGTTGCAATTAAGTTCAAGTGGATCTATTTTTTCTTATATATCTTAATATTTGATAAACTATTTTTGTAATAAAATATTTTGTATAGAATTAAAACAGTTTTGATATTATAATATATACAATTTGAGAGGATATTATCTGTTAATTCAGATATTTATGCTTGTTTTAAATATTTTTTTCTATTGTGTTTTCTATTGTATGTGTGTGTGTATATATATTATATGATATAATTGAGTGATGATTTTATATGCAAAAATAAATGAAAGAAAAAGAAAAATATTTTTTTGTTTAAGATTTTGTTTTTTTTTATTCGTAGAATTATTTTCTATAAATAATACATATTGCATTCTAATTAAGAAATCACTTATATGTGAAAACTTTTTAAATATAATTTATTTAAAGTATTAAACAAAAAAATTTTTTTTTTGCAGAATATAAAATCATCATAGAATATATTATTATCCGCTTATATTATGATTTTAATATACATATTCTGTATATTATATATATATATATTTATATATAAGATATTTTTAATACAAAAATATATTTTTATATGTAACTATTTTTATATGTAACAGGACCTCGTCGCATGAGCGAACGAGATTTACCATCTAGGCTTGGGCGCGATACAACTGTACCCCAACAACAAATGCATACTAGCAAATCAGTGCCAGCATTACACAGTAAGTAGTTACTTATTATATTATAGAAGAAAGAATAGAAATACATGTATTATTATATATATATATATATATATATATATATATATATATGTATATACTTTTTTTATATTTTTATATTTTTCATCTTATTTTAATTTTATTTTTTCCATTTTGCATACTAGATATATCATATTTGTCATATTCTTTTGATGTTGAATTTGTTATTATTGAAATTTGATCCTATAGGAATATATGCAGTAAAGATACATGTAATTAACATATCTTTTAAAACAAAATAATTTTTTAAAATTGGATTAAATCATTTGAATTCATTTTGAGAAATTAGAGAAAACTAAACTTTACTAAAGTTTTTTATTTGAGCATTTAATACAATTTTAAAAAATATGTATTTTGTAAGACTATATCAATTATATGACTGAAATATATTAATACTTTTAAAGAATAATTTTAAATTAATGTTATGTCTTTATATAAAATAGATGTAGGAACAGATGGAAAACAGCAGCACGAAGTATTTAATCCTGGTTATAGTAGAGCATCTTCAAGTAATAGTGTCACACCACCAGTTACACAGCCACCTCCACCAATGGCCACAATCAGTGGTTCGACTTCATTACGTTCTCGGTAAATCTTTTCTTTTAAAATTTACATCATTATAATTTTTATATTCTTTAATTTATTCGTTTATCTTTTTATTTTTAAATAATTTAATTTTATATTGACTTTTTTATATTTCTCTTTCTTTTTATATTATATTATTATATTTTCTATAGTTCAAGTCATAATTTGCATGATTCGACAAGAATCGGAACTTTACCATCGAATGGTCTCGTAACTAGACAACAATCATCACCAAATTTGAATCCAGATCATACATCGAATCACAATGATACAAATGTGAATGGTGGAACAAATTCGAACATTCTTCAAGGTAACGAAGCTGAAAGATTTTATCAAAATTTGAGTATCTATCGTAATCAAGATGCAACAACTAAACAGCATAATCCATCTCAACATTTAGATGATAGGTAAGAAACTTGTGGTTTCTTTAATAACTTTTCTTATTTATTTTTGTCTCTTTTTTTTCTTTTTCTTTCTATTTATTCTTCTTTTTTTCTATTTTTTTCTTTATTTTATAAATTATTTATAAAGATTTTACTAATTTTGATGACTCTCAAGATATGTAAGATGAACTTTACGATCATTATTGATTTGAATGAACTTAAAATAGATTTTAAAAATATTATTTTGAGTTTTTCTTATACATATAAATGAAAATCTAGATATTATAATATAGATTCCAACAATTTATCATAAAAAACTTTTTGATAGTATATATCCAATTTTTTTATATATTTTTTATAGATTTGTATTTGTATCAGTGCATAGGAATATGCAACATTTCGATGAATACCAAAATTTACTATAAATGAATACTAAATGTTAATAATATTAATGATTCATTTATTATATTGTGTTTATATAAATAATAGAAAAGTAATAATCGCATATTGCTGCATGCATTTTTATAAATATATATGAATAGAAAAAATTCGATGTATAATACTAAAAAATTTTTGTAAATAAATTAAAAATTAAAGTTGATTACCAATTATATGTATATAAAAAATATTATATATATATATTTATGTATACATGTATACATGTATATATTTATATATATATTTAAAAAATTTAATATTTTTTCAAAATATTTTTTTCAATTATTTTTCAAAATTATTTATCGATATGAGAAAGAAAATAATCAATAGATTCATTAAATCTTCTGTAAGTAAGTAATTCGAAGAACATATTATCTTTATAACATATTATTTATATCAAAATTAAGTTTGTTGAGACAAAATCCATGACATTTATCTATGATATTAAACATATTTTATCTTAAAATAAATTATACAAAAAAAAATTATTCAATATGTTGTCTTTGATATTTATTCAAGATTATTAAAATTGATGAAATTATTCTTATTATGAAATAGTTTAAATTTTGTTTTTTTTTCATATATATTATTTTTTTTTGTTTTATTATTCGTTTCATATATTTTTATTTACATTTTTTTATTCTAATTTTATTTAATTATTGATGTTAAAAATTAATTTGTGACGATCACATATTATTTGTGATTATTGTGATTTCTTCTTTTCTTTTTTTCTTTCTTCGAATTATAGAACTCCTCTTCAATTACAAAAGAATTTGAGAGGTTCGCAAAATTCTTTAAATCGTCCAGGAATATTTGAAATGAATCAAACTAAAGACCGTCCAATATCTTCGTATGTACCTCAACCTCAACAACAATCTTATATTGAAAATACTGGTCAATCGCAACAACAAGTTTGTACAGCACCTCCAAGATCTCAATCGTCTCGAGATATAATACGTCAAGAAGCGAAACTTCAAGAAATGCAAGAAGAAGTCAGAAGACGCGAGTTACGAGGTGGCATTTCAGTTCCATTGAATCAATACCGATCACCTACTTACAATTTAAAAACAAATACATCTGTTCAATCATCGATTAGTTCTGTTGTTCGACCAACAAAATCTATTGGTTCGCAACCAAATTTGGGATCAAGTCCACCGATAACAATATCCACATCATCAGTTTCAACATCCAGACAAACCGGTCTTTCGAGTTATAGTTATTTAGATGCACAATATGGTTCATACATGGTTCAATATGGAAAATCTTCACATACTCATCAACATCAATCTCAACCTCAATCTCAACATCAACATCCGCATCAACATCACCTACAACTCCAGCATCAATATCAACACCAGCATCAACATCAGCATCAACATCAACATCACAATATACAACAACAAAATTTTGGACATATCCAATATGGACATATTGGTATGTTATCATCCAGAGGAAAAAATGACTTAACTCGTATGCAATCAAATGGAACATTACACGATTATGGAAGAGATCAAAATATTCGAGACATTGGAAAATTATATACAGATCAGAATCAACATGTTGCTGGATCGCAGTATTGTTTGAATAATAATCCAGAGATACAAAATGAACTCTATAATGATGAAAATGGAATAAATAGAATGCAAACTGCACCAGAAGAAACTTCGATTTCAAATGAAATTCCTATACGACCTGATTTACCAGAAGAAGGATTTACCGAAAGTTCTCCACCGCCACCTCCAAGTACTTCAACTCATCCTCTCTATAATAAACAATCGGATTCAAGGTAATGAAGTGATAATAATTGAAGAAAGTAAATTAAAAAATAAAAAATATTATTATTTTTTTAGATATACTGCAAGTATGCAAGATCCTCCGCGTGGAGGATATTATCCAACAAATACAACAGGTACTACATTACAGCCACGTCAATATCAATATAGTGCTTCAAATCCATGGCAACGAGAAGAAAAAGAGAGAGTGAGTGCAAAATAAAATTATTTTTCATATACAATAATATTTTTCATATTTTTTAACTGAATCATTATTATTTATTGTTCATTATTTGTTATAGTTATTCGTATTGTTTTCATTATTATTCTTTTTTTCATTTTCTTCTTTTTATTATTATCATCACCATTTAGGAACAGGCACGCAGAAGAGAAGCTGCAAGACAATGGCGAGATCAACAAATAGCGGAATTAAGTGCACTATCTCATAGAACATCGCAACAAGAGGAACAATTGCGAGCTCTTCAATTGGAAAGAGATTTTCAAAAAAGAGCCGAAGAAATAGCTAATCAACAAGATGATGATGAAGAAAGTAATGATTTAGATACTGAAAATATAAGAGTTCAACAATCTTTATTTCAAACAACAGTGATGCAAGATCGAAATAATTCATTAGAGCAACATCATTCCAATTTATCTAAGACTAATGTAACAAACCAATCCTCTAAAGGAAATCATTTTTCTCGATCTCTCGGTGGATCTCCATTGCATTCTATGAATGTTGTAACTACACACGGAAATAATACTCTTCAACAATGTTCACAAAATATTACAACTACTTGTTTGCAGCAACAACAGCAACAACAAGACAATTGCAGTTCGCTTTTATCTTCAGATTTTCAACAACAACATACTAATCAAATGCAAAATAATATGGGACAAATTTCAATGCCATCTTTGATTCATTTGACTTCTTCTCAAAAATCTCTTGGTTTGTCTCAATCCAATGAAGAAAAAGAAATGCACTGTAGACATGAGGAGATTAAACGAAAACAAATAGATTTCGATGATACTCAATTGAAAAAAGAGGAAGAAACTAATAAACAACAGCAAATGTATCAACAACAACATCATTCGCAACAATCGCAATCTCATTTTAAAACTCAACAATTATTGCATTCTAATATGTTGCGATTGGATAGCTTAATCATTAACGGATCAAATGCATCTCGTAAGTATTTTTTTTATATCAACTATATTTTCTATCTAAAAATCAATTTATCTAATAAATCCATTTAAAAAAAATAATGATATTTTGTCTTTTAATAGCTACACAAAATGGTATCAATGATGCGCCTCTGCCTCCAGAACGAGGTTCTAGTTTTGCGGTTATGTCGCAGCAAAATACGCTCAGATCAAATAATGCAAATATATCAAATATAATATTAGCATCTCAACCGCAAACAACATCCATTAAAAGAGTCTCATTTCACGATTCAAATACAAATGTAGAATCTATACGAAATATTTCGTCTGGAAATTTGAGCACGAATCAAACTATGACTATGGATGCCATTACAGAAGATCCAAATGTAAGATAGATAATAATTATATACATATATATATATATATATATATTGTTTTTGAAATAATATATAGATTCACATATTTTTAATTACATAAAAAAATATGTCACAAATATATTGTAAAAACTTGCTTAACTTTCAAATAGAATTTATAATTTTATAATATATGATTGAAATATAAAAAGGGAGTCATATAAAGTGTTAAAATTACTGCAGATATTACGATTTTTTTTATTATTTAATTATTATTTAATATTAAATTAAATATTTTAAAGAATCAATTATTTAGATGAATATAATATATAAGAAATTTTTTAGAGATTCTCATTGCTCTTAGAATTAAAGCTCTTTTTTCTTTTAAACAAAATGGCATATTAATCATTTAATATTTACATAACTATTATCAAACTTAATAATATTTATTTAAAACATTTCTTTTCTATTGTGTATAATTAAAAATTATTATAGCTAAAAAAAATATATGATTCAATCTAGAAAAAAAATGAAAGTATTAAAAAAAACATTTACTTTGAAAGTTATTTGATTAAATATTAAAAATATTACCTATTTATTTATATACATATATTAATATTATTATCAAGATCTGTCAATTTTGTTAAAAGAATATGGAATGAAAAAAGAATATAAAGATGAAAGTATACGTTATATGCAGGCTTGAATGATATTGATATATATTTCATATAATATTGCAATAATGTATTTTTATAAGATATTATTTGTACAAATAACCATAAATATGAAAGTATTTAATGAAAAAAATCTTGCAAATTTCATAATTATTATTTAAAATAAAAAAAAATATTTTTAATAAGTTATTTGATTTCATAATAGAATATACCATAAATATAGAAATATAGAAAGTTAATAAATTACTTCATTAAACAAAAAATGAAGAGAGAGATATTTAGATTCTAATAAGCATCTTTCATATTTTATTATTAATTAAAATAATGCTTTTGAATTGTTTAATTAAATAATATTAATATGTGATACTTTTAATGAAAATAGTTTATTAATATTTTATGTAACTTACAACATATAATTAATAATGCATGAAATCAATTTAAAAAATTTTTAATGCTAGTTTCATTGTGCAGCTCTTTATTAAAAAATTTAATGACATTTTTATATAATTTTAAATTTTTTATTTTGGGATATAGTTATTTTTTAATGAACCCTATATATATATATATTTTTTATTCTATGTATAATTAATACATTTTATATATAGTAATGTTATATACATTTTATATATAGTAATGTTGTCTGCATAGAAATTATAAAGATCCAGTATATGATTTTCTGTTCTATATAATTTTTATTGTTGTTGTTATATTATTATATTGATCAATGATATATATTTTACAATTATAATATGTAGTTAACTATTATGTTTATTATAAAAATAATTTTATAGATTATTTTGCATATAATTCATTGATGTTTATTAATTTTTTTTCCTTATTATCTATAAAGATTTATATGTCTTGAAATATTGCATTTCCTATATATTATATATGGTTTAATTTATTTTATAAATTTATATTTTCAATATTTATAATTATTCATTTAATAATTTTAAATGTATATTAGATATAGAATTATATAGGTATTGATATCTTTGGAATTGAATTTTGCTTGTAATATAAATGATATTTACATTTCATATTTTTGTTTTAATTATGTTCATTGTTATGTTATATTTGTTATTTTATTGAAATTTTAAATATTTGTATATTATTTATTATTTATTATTTATCTATGAATTTGCTATTTATATTTTCTATTATTTTACTTTGAGTTTATTTTTCCTTTCAATTTTTAATATTTTAATTTTTTTATTTCAAAATCCAATAAGATATTTTACTAATACTATTATTTTTAATTAACTATTTTATTTGTGTAAGTATTAAGTTTTAAAATTTAGTATAAATTAATATAATTTATTATATATCATATTTTTCTCTATTTTGTATATAAAAATTATATTTTTTTTATTAAGAAATTTTGAAACTGAATTTAAGCATATCAATGAATCATTTTGGGAGATGTCTTTTCATATTTTAATTTTATTTTTGTTGATATTTGGATCCATATTTTTCGTTTTAAGTTATATTGATTATTCTCCATCTCTTCATTATATAAGATATAATTATAATTATAATTTAATTGAGGAATTTTATAATCATATTTGAAACTTATAATTATAATATTTTTGATATTTATAATTATAATATTTTTGATATTTGTTTTAATTAGTTATATGAAACAGAATCAAAAACTTTTTTTTGTAGTTATATTTATATTTTTGGAGTTATAATTAGAGTTACATGTATAATAATATAGATATTTTTTTTATTATTTATTTCATATATTGTTCTTTACATTCTTAATTCTTTTTTTTTTTTTAATAGCTTTTTATTTCTTTATCATTATCTTGTATATATATATGTGTATATATATGTGCATCATTGATAATTATGAGATATGTTACGAGATTATATTTTTATATATTATTTATAGACAAGTAATAGAACAATGATTTGAAAGTATTTTAGGTATTTTGATTTTTCGATTTCATATGTCATATTTTTTTTTATTATATTACTATTTTTCTGTTAATGAGATCATTTATTATATGAGTAGTGTGTATTTAAATAGTTATATTTTATATATTATTAATGCTTAGTCTTTATATATTTATGAGATTATTTTCTAAAATTCTGTTTTAATTATAATGTTTGATTATAATGTTTTATATTTTTTTTTTTTATTTTCATTATTGCATATAGCTAAGTTATTCCATTTATATTATTAGGAAATCATTATTTTATTCTTATATGTTTATTTTCTTTGTTGCATGATATTTTTATAGAATTTTTTTTCATTGTTTCAGAATATATAATTTTTTTTTCTTCTTTCTTTTGCTTCCTTATATCTTTTTATTTTTATATTATAAATAATTGATTTTTGTTTCAATTTGTATAGAATATAATAGAATTTTTGGTGTATGCTTTTATATAGCAATATTATATGTATTTTTATTTTCCTTTTCAATCAATCAAATTATTGTTATTATGCATTATGTTTTCTTATATTTTTATTTTAGAATTCTGAATTTATTGTTTTTCATTTACATAAGATTTTGTTTATTATATATTGCACATAACTTTTCTATAGTATGGATGTGATTGCTTGTCATAAAATTATTAATATATTTTATTGTTATGTGTGTATTATATCAAAGTTGAAAAATTTTAATCTTTCTTTTAGATTTTTTTTTTATTGTTCCACATTTCAGTAATTTACTTCATTTATTTTCTTGTTTCGGGATTTATGTTTTTATTTGCTTGTGATGTCAATGATAAAGATTTAATTTTTTGGCATTGAGCTAGATAGTATGATTAAAAGAATTAACAAGTGTTAAAATTGTGCCATCAGACATGTGTGATATAACAATGCATGATGATGGATTTGAATTGTACTTGTCTTTATATTTGATATTGTATTTGTCTGTATGTATAATGTTTTTATTTTTTATTTTTTTTTTGATATTTTAAATTTTATATGAAGAAAATTATAATTCTTTTGTGATCTATTATTCTTTATTCTGTAATACATGTCACATGAATATTTTTTTAAGAAAAATATTTGAAATCGATATTTTATTTTATTTATTTTCGATTTATTTATTGTGAAATAATAATCTATGATGTATTGATTCATTTTTTACATCATGTATTTGCTTTAATAATTGCAAAAAATTTTATATTTATAGTATCATATATATATTTTTTTATTAATTGATATTATATAGTTAATGTAGTAATGTAATATATCATTTTTATTATATGATGTCTATATACATTTATACTAAATGTAATTTGTTTCGCCAATAATATTTTTAATCTTATCAATTTGTAATCTCTTATTATATATTCTATTATTTTTTTTTTTTTTGATGATATTTTCTACACAAATTTTTCTTTATTATTATGTGATATATATATAAAATATGAGATATAATCAAACAGTTTGAAAATTTTTATCATAAATTGTTTATTTCAAAATGTAATGAAATTTACAATAAATCTCCTTGAAAACGAATTTAATTTAAAATTTTGTTTGTTGAATTTTTTTTTTAAATTTTTTTTAATTAATTTATCAGTTAATTTATTTGAATCCACATTTTATATACAATTTTGCAAATCGTTTTCAAAGCTTTTTTTAATTTAACGATTATTTGAAATTTTAAAATATTTCACTTCAATATTTGAAAAAAATGGAAAAAGAAGTTAGCTAATAATAAATTTAAAGAATAGACAATTGCACAAATAACGAATTTTATATTAAGAATTTTTAAATTAACAACTATATACATTATCGTGATACAACAGCTATGTGAAAAAATGAAAGAAAATAATCGAAAAAAATTTTGAAAATTATTTTGAAATCGGTTTATAAAAATGTATATTATAAATTAGAAAAAATATTTTTAATAACATTATATTTATAGAAACAGTTTTGAATTGCATCATAAATTCAGTTATGTCTTGATATAAATTCTTGAAAAGTTTTTGAACTTTCTAATTCATATTTTATATATAATATTATTATGTTATATATTGTTACATATAATTTTCTTAATTTTTTTTGTTTAACTATAATATTTTGTTTTTTTTTGTATTATTGTGAATTTTTTTTCTGAAGCAATTATCTCATTTTTTTATTTATAGAAAATTAAAAAATTTGTATTAAGAATGATATAAATTTATCGATTTTCGTAAAATTTTTCTAGAAGAGCAACAAAAAAATTTTTAAATCTTTAATTTTTCTTGTAAATTTTCTTAATAAATTTAAAATTTTTCTTACCAAAATATTAATTTACATTATTATATAAATACTATATAATTGTATTAATTATTATTCATAATTATTAGTTATTAGTATTATTGCAAAAAAACTATATCCAATCAAATCATAAAATTGTGATGGATTTTATCATTGTATTTAAAAAATTTTGTTATGAATTGTTTAATTGCATATCGTTTGAATAATATTGCAATATTTATCATATAATGACTTTATTATTCATATCTCTTTCTTTTATTCCATCATTATTGTGTGTATATTTTTAAATATATTTTATTATATTTAAATATATTTTGATTATTTTTTAAATTGAATGATATTTATTATTTATTTATTTTAATTATTTTATTTAATGTTCTAAAGTCTAAAAAAAGTTTCTGAAATTTTTTATTTTTTTTGTCGTGAAATGCCTGTATATTTGTTAGTTTTTTCTTTCTCTTTTCAACGTACTGTTATTATTTTATGTATATATATCAAATATTCCTTGAATAATAAATATTAATTTAAATTCAATCTAATTTAATATAATTTCATATAGGTGGAATTTTCGAACATTAAAATTACAAACAACTATCTTCTCTTCGATTTAAATGATTTTTAAATATGTTATAGACATTCTGAACAGCTATTTCTTAAGCATAATTATAATTTTTGAAGTATTCAGAAAAAAAGATTATTATTATTACATAGTAATAATCTATTACATATTACATAGAATTTCACGCATAGAATACATTTACATTTATGAAAATTAGCATTTAACTGTCATTTATTAATTATTTATAAATACATTATGATTATAAACATACAGCAATATTTTTTTTTTTAACATTCAAAATATATAATGAGCTAAAATCAAATTTAAAAATTATCTATCTAGAGACTTTGAGCATTCCACGAATCCTTCAAATCTACAATAAATTAATAGATACTATTTATGAAATTAATATCGCTATTATTATAACTTCGATGATTTTGATCGCTTCAAGATTATTATTTTATATTTTATATTTGTAATCCGTAGATCCGAAGTTGTATATAAATAAACATATATGTTCTATATAAATATATATTGTAACGAATAACAACACTCACACATGAATTTTGCAGAATATTCAAGGTTGGTATGGCGTGAAAGTCAAGATATTTTAAACTTATCACAATTCATTTGATATGATATATATTTGAGAAAATAACTTTTTGATCTATTTATTCATTATATATATTATATATATTATATATATATATATATATATATATATATATATGTATATTGTTTTGTTGTAGCAATATTATATTAATTATATATAATAATTTAATAACAATGCAATAATTTAATAATATTTAATAAAAGATAGATGGCAGAAGAATATTTACGGATATGCTATTATAAATATATACATATATATTGAAATTCTATATAATAATAACAATTTTTTTATAAATATCTTGAAAATTAAAATCAATCGTTGTCTATATGTATGTATGATAAAATTCTACAATAGTATAATATATAAAATATAAGCAGAATATAACAGAACATAATATATATATTATAGAAACAAATTATTCAAAATCTCATCCTATAACATATTTAAAAATCATCAAAATCGGAAAAAAAGTAGCTTTTTTATTCCAATTTTTTATTTGCGATATTACATGTTTTCAATATTATTATTTTTTATATGTGTTTATGTTTATAGATATATTAATATTGAATTTTTATATGTTTCTTTTGAATTATTCTGTTAAATAATAATATTTTTGAATAATTTTTAATCTTATTGCTAATGTGTATTTTTGTATTTTTTTTTATTATAGTGGTATTTGAATAATAGTAAATAATATCAATTAAGCAGATAATCTACTTTTGCTTAATGACTTTAATGACTTTTGCTCAAATATCAAAGATCATTAAATACTATTAAATTTAAAAAAAATATATAAATTGCATTTTAATATTATTATGTACAGTGATGAAACACAAATATAAATAATACATTGATTGCCACAATCAAAATATATTAAATCGAATAAATTCAAATAATTTTCATATAGAATAAATAAATTTTGTCCAAAACAAATTTATACATTAATTTATACATTTCTTAATAATTTTCGAATCGTTATGTTCTATTATAAAATTTAATCTAGTTTGATCGTCAACTTTTTTTTGGTCTGTCAGTAAGCAAGTTATAAACATTTAAAATACGATTTTATGATTCATTTATTTATCTAACAATTATTCGAATCTGCAATATGAAAATAAAATATAAAACAACTCTTAAATAATTGAAATTATGATGATAATATCAGGTTTAATATTTATTGATGTAACATCGATCATTATAATTTTAGGTGCAATATTGTTCTATTTTATTTTTTTGAAGAATCTAATATTCAAATTTTTTATAAATAGATAAATACAATGATTTTCGCGCAATATTCAATCTTCAGTATGAATTGAGATTTCAAGACAATATATTTTATATTAATATTAGTTCTATCTATCTTTTATATTAATATTATTTACTGTCAGTATGACTATATAAATGGAAGATAAATAGCAATTTTATACTTATATAGCACATGTTATATAAATGTATATATGTATATATAGATATATATGTATATATATAATATATATGTATAGATATCATAAATATATATAGATGAATAATAATAATAATTTTTTTTTGCAAATATTTTGAAAACTAAGACTGATTGTTATATCATTATATGTAAAAAAGAGTTGTCCAAAATATTGATTTCTTATAATATGTTTCAAAATCATCAAAATCATCAAAATTGGAGAAGAAATAGTTTTTTTTAATATTTTATTAATTTTTCTTATTATAGATTTCTAAAACTTAATTCAAAATTGAAATGTGAATTTATAATGTGCATCAAATGTATAATACATGTATATAATATGATAAATGTATATAACAAATGAAATTTAAATGAAATATATATTATTACATTTATCATGCAGATTGAATTTATTTCGTAAATTGAAACAAAAATTTTTATTTCTTAAATTTTTTTTATTGGACAAAATCCATTATAAACAAATTTTTACTATTTATATTTTTTTATTCTTCTAAACATAGTTTATTATAAATATTATATTATAAATACATAATTCATTATGTAAAATAATATAAGCTATCACATAATAAGTTTAAAGACAGTATTTCTTTTTATTTCAGTCTTTTCGTCTTTGCTACTATACTTACAATTCCGTTTTTTCGCTTTATTTTCACTTGAATTATCTCACTATTGCTTTTTTTACTTATTATATAATTTGACTAACATTAAATAATAAAAATAATAAAAAAAAGAAATTAAAAACGAAACTTAAAATTTGAAACTTGATATTTGATATAATATCTATAAGCTACTGAGCATTCGCCTAATATAAGAAACGAAGAAAAAAAATGTTTCGAAAGACCAATCTTACATTATCCCTATCTTATTAAAATAAAGACTTATGCTTTTCAACAATTAATTCCTATTTATATAAAATATTAATATATTTATGAAAATTTTTGAAAAATCGGTTCTAGAGGTCAAGATAAACATAAAAATTAATATAAAAATTGATTAAACTTAATTTATTAAATTATAAGCAATTTAAGTTTATATTAAATTGAACAAGATAAGAACAAAATGCAATAACAGAGGATAATAAAGACAGAATGATTTTATTCTTTTTCTATCTCGCATCTAATTTCAATTGTTTAAATTATAAAATATTTAATTTTTAAATAATATTTAAATTTAATAAAATTTGATATTCATATTTTTGATACAGAAAATAAAATAATAAATTATGATAAATTATTTTGATCATTCAATTTGAGAAATTTATTATACTTAGACATTCTGAAAATACATGTGTTCAAAATAATACTCATACATTTATATAATATTTATGTAATAATTAAATCAAATAATTTATACAAATGATGTTTACAAGATAAAATATGTTGATTTCTTTTTAATTTTCTCTACTCTTTTTACTTACTTAGTAATATTATGTAGAGTATGTAGTTTCAGTATGATGAGTGTTCATTCATTATTCTACAATAGTAAGAACAATATTCAATTTCAACTAAATTTATATAAATGCTGCATTGAATAAAGAAAAACATCTCTAATCTCAATTCCATTAAATATATATAAAATTTTAAAATATTATTTTATTTTTCATAAAAAAGTATTCTTTAGATAGGAGGACAATTCTTATTTTTTTTTAATAGAATACCATAACTAATTTGTATTTATTTCATTTATTTATTTCATATATATAATTTTTAAAAAATAACTTTTATAAAATTGAATAATGTATCTTTAAAATATTTTTCATTATTCTGCATAATTAAAAAATTATGACAAAAGAAAAAAATCTAAAATTTAAAATGCAAGATATTACAAAGTAATTAAAATAAAGTTATTCTAACTTAAAATTTTAGCTGTTCAAAATAATAAACTTCTTAGTCTATATATATATATATATATATATATATATATATATATAGATATGTATATATATATATATATTTATATTGTACTAACAATAAAAAAAACTTGAAAATAAATATCAAATATTATTAAATTCGTAACTCAATGCTGTTCAATATACAGAATAATATAAAAAATATAACTAAATATTTTAGAAGTGTAGAATCACCATTTTAAACATATTATATGAATTTAACTTAATTTATCTTAATTTAAGTTTTTGATGTTCTAAAATAGCAGGATCTAGCTTAAAATCTATTTTTTTTGTCACTCACGTGATCTTAACCTAAAGAATAATAATTCAAAGATACAGTTATTTTTTCTTATTTTGCAATAATGAAATATCTCATAATTAAGAATTGAATTTATTAAAAAAAATATATATTTATATGAAATTTAATTGATATGAAAAAGAATCATATAATACAAATTATATTTTTATATATCAAATAGTGAAAAAGATTCCAAAGTCAAATTCATTTTTATAATAAAATGTAAAATATGAAATGAAATTGTATATTTTTTTTCCGTAATACGATAAAGTTTTATAACAATAAAAGATCTCATATGGCAGATCATTAAATTTATCATCGTATTATAAAAAAAAAATATACGATTTCACTTATAAACAAAAATTATTTAATTTTGATATTGAAATTTTTTCTATCATTTGATACATAAAAAGATAATTTTGCATATAATAAATAACTTTTAAAAAATATATTTTTGATAGATTCAATTCTTTCTTTAAAATATTTCAATATTACAAGATTATAGTAAAGAAAAAAATAATTTTTTATGCATATTTATATATATATATAATATATATATATATATATATATATATTATATATATATATATATATATATATATATATATTATATAAAATCATAATAAAAACATTATATTATTTTGTTAAAATATAAAATATAAAAAGAATTTTAAGGATTCAATAAATATCTCTTGTCAAGTATAGATAATTTAAAGAATTTATGTTTTATTTACTATTTTTTAAATTTATTTTAAAAAAATTTATAATATTTAAATAATAATGAAATTTAATTAAAATAAAAAATGATTTTATATCACAAAGAAAGACTCTTTATTTAAAGAAAAGAAATGGATTGAAAATATTTAAGAATCCATTTCTTTTATCATCAATAATCTTGAAGAAATAAAACAGTTTTAACAAATAAAACATTTATTTTAAAATTGACTATAAATATTTTTTTTCATTTAAATTTTTATTTTATTTATATTCTCAATTTTTAAATTAATGGATATAAAAATAAATTATTATATTTAAGGATTTATTATTTATTAAGACATTAAAGAATTAATTTATTATATTCAATAAAATAAAATATCAATATAAGAAAAAAATTTGCTTTTTATATAAAATTTACAAAAATATCACTGAATTTTACAATCCGAGCTATTATATACTAGAATTCAACGATCATTACTTTTACAATTTCGATCATTTCTATTATAGTTTTTTTTTAAAAATTTATGTTATGTATATAATTAAAAATAAAAATTATATAAAATATATTTCTTTTTAGAATTTCATAAATGATGCAGAAATTTTATTGGCATCTCCAAAAACACCCGAAGGATCTGGTGGAACTTCGATTACTGGTAGCACACCTGGCGTTATAGGTGCTCAAGAAGTGTACAAGTAACATTATATTTTATTATTTATTATTTTAATATTTTTTTATATTCAGAAAGTTATTACAATTCTTTAGAAAATACAATTTTTTTATTTTCATAAATTCTTATAAGAAATCATTTCCAAGTGTAAATTGCCGATTTTAATAAAATTTATGTATGTAATTCTCGAAAAAATATTTGGAATCCAGTTTTTTTTACATGTTAATATTTATACCAAAGAATTGAAAAGCAACTTCTATTTGTGATTTAAAAATATTTATAGCATATAAAAAAATTTTTAATGAATTTCATAAAAATGATTCAAATATAAAAATTATATATTTGTTTTCAAATATTGAATTCAGCTATATTAAAAAAACTTTTTAGAAATTTATTTGTCTAAAAAAATAAAAATTTTATTATTATTGCAAAATGTTGTTGAGTTTTTATAAAAATTTATGAATATAAGTAATAATTATAAACTTATTATGAAGATAAATAATTATATAAAATACAAATAAATTAATCAGTTAATTATTTTGATTTTTGATATTGTAATAAAATGTATTCTATTTATTATTTTTTTTATTTTATATGAATAGAACTTATAAATATAAAAATTATATAATTTGAAAAATCAAAATTATATGATATTATATGATATGCTTATAATTTTTTATTTTATATTTATTTTGCATAATTATTATTGTAAATATAATAATATCAAATACATATAATTGTTTGTGCAATTTTAAAAAAGATTTATAATAATTTATATAGAAATAATTCCTTGCTGCAGAATAAGTTCTAGTTAAGCTCTAGTTAAAACAGAAGACAGAATCATGTTAATTTATAAAAGATTAAATTTTTATAAATTGTTAATTAAAATATAGATATTATTAATTTTTATACAAATTTTAGATTAAATCTTTGATATTTTATTTTATCTTTTCCATAATGCAACATTTTAATTTGTGAATCCAAATTCAAATAATAGAAAATAAAATATGCTTATAATTCAAAAAATGCAATTCTTTAATTTTTTTTAAGTTATATTTTCTAAAATATTAATATAATAGATAAAATAACAAATAGATATATAATATAATCCTAAATGAACAATTTTTTATTCAATTATTTCTTTTTTTTAGAGATCCCAGACAAAAAAGACTCGCGGAAAAACAGAAACAGCAACAAAGTTCTCAAGTTGGGCAAGTACCTGAAAAACTCAGTTTTAAAGAAAAAATGAAAATGTTTGCAATGGAAACCGGTGAAGATGGAACTCCACGGGATAAAGTGAAAATTTCACGTGCGCAGCGTGAAATAGATAATATTGGAAATCCCGCACTGAATAGCAACTATTACAATAACAGCAATAATAGCATCATCAACACCAGTAATAGTAACCAAAATAATAATAACAATGGCAATAATATCAATAACAACAGTAGCAATCGACAACAATAGAAATTAAGACTGAAAATTGAGATTTATTTTTTTTTAAAATCATTACATGGATCAGATAAAATTGATGCATCTGATACTGAACTATTATTATACCATATAAAGAATGTGTGTATTATATTGATAATGATACTAACTATTTCATACTGAATACCGATATCGAACTGTTATTATATCATATATAGAATACGTATATTATATTGATAATGATACTATTTCATTATGAATATGAACATATATGTAAACATATATGCATTCCAACAATTTATCCAATTTTGACCAAAATATTATATATTATAAAAATAAATAATAAATAAATAGAATAATTAAAAATATTAAAGTAGAGGATAAATGCGTTCATATAATAAAATCAGTCTTCATATTTTTAGTATTTAATAACATAATGAATATTAAATGCATTTGAATTCTACTCATTCTATTGGACCAATTTACGATTTTTGATAGTAATAATTATAAATAACGCTTATAATAAAATATACTAAATAAATCAATAAGAAATAATATTTAAAATAATTCATTATTTCTTATTTATCAAAAAATTAAATGAATTTAAATGTTTTAAATGAAATATTTAATTGAAAGAAATAAATGCAATTAAATTTTTTATATCTCATTATTTCTAATTTTGTTTTTTTTGATCAATAAATTTTTTTAATGCTATGACTTTTTTTTAATGTAACATATTAAAAAAATGAATTTTATAATGAATTGACTTGTTATTGATATATTTAGATAAAATATTTAATATAAATCATCAATCATACTTTATGCACTTTTATTCATTATATCCATTAAATAAATCTATCGTTTTATAATTTTTATTTATCTAATCATTATTAATGAATTTGGAATAACTATTAATGTGGATTAATTTCTTCAAACTCTTCGAATATGCTATTATTTTCATAAATGGAATATTAAATGGCACAAAATATATAAAATTTTTGTGAAATGAATTATTACATAGAAATTTCATCCACTCAATCTAAAATTTAATATTATAAATGAAACATATATATGATAATGCTTTATTCATTACTCTTTAATTTCGAGAAAAACTGCCCAATAATTTTAAAATCGATGAATTAGTCGAAATAGATCTGTTGATTGGTCCGTATATTCGTCATTGAATTTTTTCTTGTGGAAAATAATAAAAGATATTGTGATACAATATAATTACAAAAAATATGCAACAGTATATTTCGAGAACATATAAAGTAAATTATATCGGATATTAATAGCAGTTCGAAATATAATGAAAGTAAAGTGAATGCATAAAAATTAATGTAATAGATTAAATACATACTATAAAATAATAAAATAAAATAAATAAAATAATAAATATTTTATCTCAGTTTGAGATTCAAGATGAACTAAAATTTTAAATTAAATTTATTATAAATTGTTTTGTAAATTTGCCTTTTTTCAGCATTAAAAAAAAATCTATTGATTATGCAAAAAATTAAGGCTAAAAATCTTAAAAATATAAAATATAAAAAAAAGTTGTATTCATCTCCTTTGTATTTCTTGCAATATACTTATATATTTTATATTATATATTATATTTAATTATTTCATTTTTGATACAAGTAAGAGAACGAATTATTTTATGTTAGTTATTGACTTATCTTGTATATTGGATTTCAGAATTATTTTGATTTATGAAGATAAAATATCATAAAGATTATATATCATGAATTGTACATAGATAGAATTAATTAAAATTTTTAGAATTACTTGTTATACGATGTTGTTTCGTATTTATATTTGATATAACGAGTGTCGAATAGAATATTTTGATTTATGTATATGCATTTTTTCGTTTTAGCCAAAAAATACGATAGCTTTAATGCAATCGTTGATAAAATATACGGATTAAAACGTAAGCATAGATGAATTTAATCAAATATGATAGATTTGAAATAAAACAGTAATTATGCGAATAAAAAATGGATTAATGAACATATTTGATTAAAAGAACTTTACCATGAAAAAATATAATTATATACAATTAATTTCATATTTTATGACTATTATAATTTTTCTGCCTTCTTAATTTGTTATATAAATATAATAATCATTATAATCATGATATGGTATAATACATTTCATTTTAACATATATAAAAATAATAAAAAAAAATCCTTTAATTATTATGTTTCTTAAAATTAATTTTTTAACTTAAATTCCTTTTTTGTTTTTGCAATTGTTATATATTCTAAAAAAAGTATTAAAAAATTATTGAAATTAAATTGATAGAAGATAAATAAAATAACGAAGAATTTGCAGTAAATAAAATATCTTTTTTATTATATATCGAATATAAAATATATATAAATACATAAATACATACATATATTTGTACTATATTTTTTTTAACAAAACAATGATTTAAAATGAATATGCTATAATTGTATATGTTATTATAAATCATTATCATAGTTTATAGTTTGTAACAATTATATCTATAAATCACCTATTTTTTAATTATTGTAAAAAATATATAATGCAATTAAAAAATAAAAATTATTTGCAATCTATATTGATAAAAAAAATATACTTTAGACAAAATTAAATTCTTTTTTAATAATATCTAATTTCATAAAAATAATAAAGTAATTTTTAGATAAAAAAATAACTTGTAATTAAAGAAAATAATTATGGAAATAAAACTCTGTCTTTAAAAAATCATTTGCATATGAAAATATTCTTTTATTACATCAAATGGATATTTCGAAAAATATCAAAATAAAAGTATTTTGAAAATAGCAATAATTAAATGAAAAAATAATAAATAGATAAAAAATAAATTTAATGAAGAATTAATTAATAAATAATAATTAAAAATTAGGAAAATTAATTTTAATTAATTATAATTTTTAATTATAATTTATAATAATAATTCATCTATTTTTGAGACATCCGTTTGTTCAGAAAATTTAATTATTATAATATATATTTAAAAAAAAGTTACAGACAAATATATAATTTTAAAATTCCTTTTCTTACAAATGTAATATATTCAACTTAATATCATTAAATAAATAAATAGATATATCAAACACATATATAAATGAAAAATTGTCATCATATATCAATGTATATTATAATAATTTTGTATTTTTTAAAAAAAAATAACCAGAATTCAATATATCTTATACTGTGTCCATAAATTAAAAATAAATAATTTATAATATAAATTAAAAATAAATAATTTTCAATAAAATTTAATGATGAAACTCTTAAATTAAAAGTAAAGAATTTTATGATAAAATTTTATTAAACCAAATTTATTTTATATTAAATATTTTTAGATTTTTAGACGTATAATGAATCAACCAATCAAAGATGTTTTAAACCAGTATCGACTTCTTGTACTATAGAGAATCGTACGATAGAGAGCGCATGCTACATACACGTATTATAATTTAGCTGATATTGACTGAAAATTTGCCGAGAGAGGCGGCATAGTCGCAGTCAGGTGGAAACATTTTCTCCTCAATTCATAAAATACGGTCATGTCTACTTCAAATTGAATTCAGATTTCATTGGATTGTGAGTGATTTCTTGTTACCTGATTACGTGATACTCATAATAGTGAATTATTTAACAATAATAAAAATTTATTTAGTTTCAAGTGGTTTTTTACATTGATAGAATTGTTGGATACTTGAAAGCAGTAATTGAAGAACTGTTTCAATAATGAATAAACTTTGAATAAAATATTGGCTGATTTACTGGCAGTGTATTAATATACAGGAATTGATTAGAAAATCAAAGAAAAGATTATTAAATATAACAAAAATTATATTAAATAAACAAAAATTATATGATATTGAAACATTGATTGAATGTAACAACGTAATTTGCAGTTTTGCGAACTAACCATTACGGATTAAGCACATGTATATTAATCATTGATACGAATTGATAGGTAAATTTTTCTCTTATTTTTTCATTTTAATTTTACATAAACATATGTTATAATTAGAATTAGATTTATATATATATATATATATATATATATATATATATATATATAAGATGTATGTAAGTAAAAAGTAAAATAAACTTGATTTAATTAATCTAAAAAATATTGAATAAAATTTGATGTGAGATATATAGTTTAGAAGATTTAAAATATAAGTGTTCATTTATAGATATTTCATTATTTTAGTAGAACAAGTAATAGAAACATTTTATAATTTTATAATATCTTAAATGGGATATATGTAAATTATCGATCGTTAACGTCGTAGATATAGAATCATTGACGTTGTTGTACGTGTTGTGTGCGTGCGCATATTATGTATTATGTTAAGTGATTGATCATATAAGGATCATGTAAAATTGATTGGAATCAATATTTATTTGACATTCAAGTTAAATTCATATATTTTTTATTATAAAATATTCTTGCTAATTCAAAGTATAATAATTATATAAAGTATATAACTTACATTATAATAATTTATCAAAATTTTAAAGTGAAAATTCTTTTTATTCATATAAAATTATATATTTTTTATTCAATCTTTTCTCCATTAAAATAATAAATAATCTATAAATCTATAAAATAATTAATATACAATTAGATTAGCAAAAATTAATAATTATGAATGATTAATTAAAATATTTTCAAAGATATCATAAAATTTAATTTAATTAATATTCTTAAAAAAGAGAAATGAATATTTAGAAGAAATTGAAAAATAAGATTAAATAATACGCGCACTTGCACGTTATATATGTATATATATACATATATACATACACAAACATATATTTCTTAATGTATCTCTAATGCATTCATAACGAGTTTTTCTGTTCTTATTATCTTTAAAATTAAAATTTCCGAAGAGAAAAGTTTCAGATAATAAACTTTTTGATATAAGTATGATATTTAATATACATATAATGGAGAAAAGAATATTTTCCTTTTCTTCTCTCTCTTCTCTCTGTCTGTCTGTCTATCTGTCTGTCTGTTTCTCTCTCTCTCTCTCTCTCTCTCTCTCTCTCTCTCTCTCTCTCTCTCTCTCTCTCTCTCTCTCTCTCTCTCTCTCTCTCTCTCTCTCTAATTGTTTTAAATTAAAATTATAGAAATTTATAAGATAAATATAATATATATTATAAATAAAAATTTAATATGTTATATATAAAGATAATGTAACTTTAATAAAGATAGAACATAAGAGAAAATAGAATAAAAAGTATCAAAATAGGACAATTAATATTTATCTAAAAAAAGAATAAATTATGTTATAGAGAAAAATTTTTTATTTACAAAAAATTTACAAGTTAAATTATTTACAAAAAATTTACAAACTAAAATATGTAATGAATAAAATGTAGAAAATTAATTAAAATGTAATGTTATTAATGACTTTCGCGTTAAAATAGAAATATATTTTAAAGGAAATTGAGAGTTTTCGAGATTCTATTGATACATTGGCAAAATGCCAAATATTTAAATACATATCTACATCTTCTAAATTCGTCGTTGTATGCGTATTTATAAATATATTTCATAAAATTGCCGAATAAACGAAAAATACCATTGATTTGTCAAATATTGAAATTTGATGTGTTGCGCATGGATATATATAAGAATAAAATTTGTGTCATGAGCATTAATTATTAATATTAATATAATATATATTGACATTTAATTGTATAGAATAAAAATAAATTTTATGTTTTTTCATTTCTTTTTACATTTTAAATTTTAAATTTAATTTTTTTTTCAATATAATGAATTTATTATATTCATATATTCTTCAAAATCAAAGAATTTGAAAATTTAAAAATTTTTTTTTAAATTTTGGAATGCATTAGTAAGTAAGATATAAGAGTATATAATGTTATAAAATGAGATACATGTATTGTAAAATTGTATTAAACAAATTCTAACTTTATTATATTTAAAATTAAAAAGATATATGAATATGTTTAATGTATTTAGATGAAATTCAATGAAATAAAAAAATTTATAATAGACAAATTGTACGTGATAGATATTCGATACATATAGAAAATGCGAAATATAAAAATTTTACATAAATTTTGGAAAACAGATAATAAAATATAAATGTATTGAAACATAAATGTAGAATATTCAAATTTAGTGCACTAGAAAAACAGAAGGAGAAAAAGATAAAAGAAAAGAAAAAAATAGAAGAATGAAACAATAATGATTGTGGTACGATGTTAAGCGGATTAAGAAAATGAGAGAAAAAGAAAAGAGAAATGACGAAGACAGAAAAAAGAAGATAAAGCCAAACAAAACTGAAATAAAATTTACATGTAGTGAATAGAATGTATAATAGTAACATGAATCGAAAAAAAAGTAAGTATTTATTAAAGAATATTTATATGCAGTATGTATATTTATATACAATATGATTATATACAATAAAAGTGCAGACTTCGAAATTCAACAACAATACGTAAAAAATCTTTAAGGAGAAAATAATCGTCATTTTATTCATATCTCGATATGATAATAAAGGCGATATATGGCAATTTCGATGATATTGATAATATGACAAACTAATAATGAGATGTCAAAAAAATGACAAAAATAAAATATTGAAAAAAAAAAAAGAAAAAATGAAATATAATTATTGAAGAAACGATAATAAAATAAAAATTTTTCGATAACCATCATAACAATATAATAAGAATTTAGTCCACTTTTTAAAATTTCAAATATTATTGGGCTTATAAACAATTATTTGCAAATAATAAAAAAAAATATATTTATAAACTGTTTAAAAAAAATATAAATGTTATAAGGAAATTTAATCAAGGATAAGCGTATCAACTAATTGCAAGTATATTTTATAAATATGCTATTAAATGTGAAATGTGAAAAATTATTAAAAATAATTTTAAGAAATATTTGTTTATGTCGCATGAACATTTAATAATTTAATGATTTTCATTTTAACCCATTTTTACATATATTTGAAATTATCAAAAATCAAAAACATATTTTTTGCTCTCTTATTTTTTTTAATTTTAATGGAAAAAAAATTGAAATTTTTTTCTTGTTTTGAAAATATATCTAACAGTTATTACTTGTATGTGTATATATATGTAATATATTTACTTTTTTTATTTTCTAAAATATAGATTTTTCTATTTTAACAAATCTTGTGTTACATATATTTAATCATGATTACTACGAATTATTAAAAACTAATTATTATATAACTATATGAAAGCCATACATGAATAAGAGTTACTAGTTCAAGATTATATCAAGAATATTGATAAAAGAGTAGGTGAATTTTCGTTTATTATGTTACGAGGATTTCTATTTAAAAAAATATTTATTAATAAATGAATACATTTTTTCCCCTTAGGTAAAATTTATTGTGATAACTATAAGCATTATAATACTGATAATTATTAGATTATAATACTGATATTATTAATAGTATAAAGAATGATATTTCTTGTTCTCAACCGATCAATTCGGTATAATATGTACAATAACAAGATCTAGTTTTATATTACCTTTGATAGAAGAATATGTATATAAGAATCTACGCCTTCGAACTCGACCGCAGAGGTGACCTCTGATCAATGATATCAACAATTTACCATATCAGATTCGCGACACATCAAATTTCAAGTTGAATATTGTATATGGTGTGCGCACGTGCGCATATGAGAGGGAGAGAGAGAAATGTAAGTAGTGCTTAAAGCATTCTATACCATATACATATATCTATGTATGTATAGAAAAGAAGCAACGCAAAAGATCAAAACATACGTATTCAGTTTTATTCTATACTTGAATCTGAATCTTCTTGTAAATTTATTAGTATTTTTTAAATAAGTTATATGAAAAAAAAGTATTAATCGAATTTCAAATAAATTCTCTTTTCTGTTTAATTTGGATGTTTCGAACAATGTACGCAGCACCTGGTTCTTTTACTTTTTGAATGCGGCAATTTCCCTCGTCACGGTCATAGTTTATCTTTTGCAATAGACGATTAAATAGACTTTACGCGCATACAATTTACGTAATGAATCAATGGGGCAGGAGTGTGCGCCCAAGTACATTCAGTTTTCGTATTTCTTAGACGACGTATGTAACTTTACGGATCTCATTTGATAAAATTACGATCATAACAATTCAATCATACTTTTATCATTTCTATTTTTTTTCTAACAAAGTTTATTATTTTTATTTTTTTTTTTAATAAAGTTTATCATTTCTATTTTCTTTTTTTCCAGATATAATATTATAAATTTTTTTATTCTATTCAGTGTTTTAGTGAAAGTGAAATTTCTACAAGTTAATTCGAAATTAGTAGAAATTTTCAAATAAAAAATATGAATGAAGCCAAATTTTGGAGTTTTCCTCCAAAACAAGCTCTCTATGATCCACTTCTTGAAAAAGATGCTTGCGGTGTCGGATTTATTGTTGCCATAGATGGAAAAAAATCACATAAGGTAAGGTACTGATGATTATAAATTTTTATTATATTTGATTAAGTATAACTAAGAATTTTATTTCTTGTTTATTTTAAATAAATAAGAAAGAAAATTGAGAGAGATGGTAAATTGAATAACGAATTGAATTTTTTTATTAAAAGGATTATTTTATTTCTATTATTTAATTAAACACTTTTTTTATGTTCGATCACATTTATAATTGATTTAATTTAACTTAATAGACATGAATTTGTGATAAAAATAAATTTGATCTTTTATCCATGTTCACATAAATTCGTGTCTAGTTATTAATTATTGTATATAAGATCATGGTTTTTATTTATCGTTTACTCGAAATATGTATGCTTCTCATTTTCTTATCGTAGATTGTTCGCGATGCGGAGGTTCTTTCAGCGCGCATGAACCATCGGGGTGCCTGTGCTTGTGATAACGATACTGGTGATGGAGCCGGTGTTCTATGTGCAATTCCACATGAGTATTACGCCGATGAATTGCGGTAAGAGATAACCACGATTCATGGACTTTCTATTGCTTTATCATTCTGTGATGTATTAATAGAATGTACTTGTTCAATAATGTGTGCTCGCAATTTCATAATTTATGCATATCGATGATGAAATTGTAATTTATCTCACTTTATGTTTATATTTTTTTATATAAATATTGCATGTTTATCTTTTTATTATCTTTATTATTAATATTAATAATATTATATATATTTATTTATTATTTTTTATTATTAGCAAATAATATCACAAATTATATAATCATATATATATATATAATGAATTGTAAAATGTAATTATTTTAAATAATTCATAAATTAAACTATAAAAAAAATTTTTCGTACAAAAATTTTATGGTACAAAAGGACATAACTTGATTTTTATTAATTTTATGAATATGTAAAACATATAAAAATCAACT
Organism: Apis cerana; assembly: GCF_029169275.1. Taxonomy (NCBI): domain Eukaryota; kingdom Metazoa; phylum Arthropoda; class Insecta; order Hymenoptera; family Apidae; genus Apis; species Apis cerana. Next base: position 464,379 of record NC_083854.1, on the reverse strand, counting down.
TTATTTTATTATGTAAAATCGTGAATTTTTAATCAATTAATTGATGATTGATACAATAAGAATCATTTCTTATTGTTCATTGAACATAAAATTAAAATTTATAAAGAATATAATTATATTTATAATAAAAAGTTATAAGACGATATTTTAATTTGAATTTTGTAAAACTTATATTGTGAAAAAATATTTTTCTGTTCATATATATTTTTTTATAGATCAAATAATTTATGAATTATTTGAAATGACTCATCTTATATTTATCGTTAATATATCTTCGTACTTAAATATATTTAAAAAATCCGAAGATAACTTAATTCTACACGGAAACAGTAAAACAAATACATATTACATATTATAATATATGTATTGAATTACAAATATTAATGCATTTACTGATAAGATTCATGTTAGGATATAGCAATTTTGATTTTTCATTTTACTGAATATTGTACAAATTGTGTTATTTATAAATGCAAAAACTTTCCAAATTACATATATAATTTTTAGGTTAAATTTAATTCTCAGTCTGATTTATGAATTCTAAAATTACTATTTTTTTTAAAATATAATTATTTTAGAGATCTTAACTTATGTTTATTTTATTATTATTCTCTCTGAAGTCTAATTATTTCAGCCATACGATTATTTTATGATTCTATATTTATTTTAAAAATTTCAAAATTATATGTATGTACATTATTGGTACATAGGTACATTATACATCTTCTATTTTTTTCTTCATATCTTTAGCTCACTTTCCCGAGAAAAAAAGAAATAATAAATGTGTTCTGAAATAAGGATAGAACAATTGGTGCCATAATGGAATTTTAAGATAAATCATTTTCTGAGAAAGATTTACAGTTATACTTCATATCATTTTTTTCAATTGATGTTTTGAAAAGTTATGGCAAAACATAATTCGGTATGTATATATATATATGTCTATTTCTTCCTTATAAACAAAAAAAATAATAAAATTGATAAATGAAAAAAGCATCATTATCAAAGAAGAAGAATCAGATTTCCACATTTTTTCATGGTGTATAATTTAAAAAATGAAAAATATTAAGATTACTTGATGAAAATAATAAGCTCTAAATCGTAATGATAGATTAAGATGACATTTTATTATTCTATTCTTTTTTGAAAAATAATATTGTTCATTTTACAACTTAACGATTTATTGTCATCTTAAATCTTTCATCCCGTTTTAGAATGAAAGCGAATAATAAGTATACCTGATAAATAACTGCCTTTTACGAGAGAATTGTTTATTTTCAGAATAGAACAGTATTTGATTGATAATAAAAAAGCACTGATCGCTCAAAAGAAAAAAAATTCAACTACAAAATTCATGTAATTTTTCAATGTTTTATGTGATTTCGAATAATATTCATTATAAATTTAATTTTATATTGTAAAATTATATTAATTGATTTCATATTATCGAATTAAATTGTTTGTTTTCTAAATAAATATTTTTGTTTAATTTAAATGATAAAAGATTTTTCTTCTTCGAATATTTAATCTTGAATTTTGTTAATTATGATTATAAACAAATGAAGAATTTTTATTAATTTATTTAATAATTACCTCTATTTAATATTTCTCTGATTTTTTATTAAGAATTTTAATTGATTTTTTTGTAAGTGATAATTTAAAAATAACACACAAATATTTTCAACTCAATATTAATATAATAATAATATAATTTACAACAAATAAAAATTTAGATTTTCTTATATGTAACATTTCTTTTGTTTTTAAGAATTTACAACTTTGATTTATTAAATTATAAAAAATCAATTAAATCATTAAAATATAATGTAAAAACTAAAAAACATTGCTTTATTTATCAATGATTTTTTCCAATTTAAAAAAATAATTATTTATTAAATGTTATCAATTTTTTGATTTTATCAAACTTCTACATGTCAACTTTTCTTATTCTGATATATATAAAAAATGATCTTTGAGACCATCATAAAAATTAATAATTCTTTTAAATTTATATCATGTGATATCTTTTCATTTTCATTTTTTGTTTAAAAGAAACATTAATGTTCTATTTTAGTCAACTATTTTGTATATATTATATATTTTTTATATATTAAATATCATCTATCTATTTATTTTTTGTTCTAATATTGATATTTTAAACAAATAGACTACTTTATTTTTATTGAATATAATTTTATTTCTCAAAATATATTTTCCATTTCTTATAACTCTTTTTAAATCCACTAATTTTCTTGTGATTAACTTAATTACTTAATATACTAATATACTACTTAACTTAATATTTTATATTTCATTTCTATATTCTTTTATATAATCATATATCTATATATCTGTAATTATATTTATTTAAATTGTCTTTTTTTATAAAATATATTTTTATATTATATTTTATATTTTATATTATAGGCATTTCATTTTCTGTTTTTATTTTAGAAAAATTAAAATTTTTATATATTACTAATTTTATTAATAATATAATTAATTAGTGTTAATAATATTTATAGATTGTATTAATAATAATATTTTATTATGCATTTTCATCATTATTAATACTGCGAATTTTAAGAAATTCGTGACCAAGAAATCATTAAATTTACTTTGTATAATTTTTATTAATTTATTAATCAGAATTTTATCTTTACCATTATCTTATGGTTAAAAGGCATATTGTATTATAAATTCGTAAAAAAAATCGTAAAATTCGTAAAATTCGTAAAATGTAAATTATATATCTAATTATATTAAGCATTAATAATTTATGTGCAAAATTTTCCACCTTATATAATTATATTTGTAATTGTTTTAATAATAATTTCAAATATTAAACTAAATAAATTTAAATATCAAATTAAATTTAAATTATTCAATTTTAGTATATGATTTATATTAATATTGTCAGAATCTTTTATATTTTTTTGTTAGTATAAAAATTTTCTCTAGATCATTTGTTATAAAAAATATAATCTAAATATCCAATATCATCAGCTTATATATAATAAAAAAAAATATATCTAAATAACTTATTTAAAAAATTTTAATATAAAGTTATTTAAAAAATTTTCTAAATTAATAATTAAAAATTTTCTAAATTCTAAATAAGTTATTTAAAAAATTTTCTAAATTATTTTCAAATTATTATTTACATAATTAAAAAATACATGATAAAATTACTGTTTTAAATTTAATTTTAAAGAATATAAACTTAGAATATATTTATTATAATAATATTTTTAGCCCTTCAGCATGTTAATTCTTTTATATATTGTATGAGCTAAACATTATACATGAAAGAACTCTATATATAGATATCAAAATATATTATAATTTAAGCAAGATTCATATGAGACTGAAAATGATTCTATCATTTCTAGCATATTTTCATCATTATCTTGTCAAATCTATTGTTTATTGATCATAACATCATAGATCGCTTTAGAAATAATCACAACAGTAAATGAACATCAGATATTCATATTTGTCGCATTATAAATGTTAAAACATATCAAAAAAAATCAAAGTTTTCTAAAAAATTTTCTCATGAATGAAGAATACTATATAATACAACATTCTTGATTATTTAAATGATTTCGTGATTTCAAACGATTTTAAGTGTCTAAAATTGTATCAATGTGATTTCATATCAATTTCATTGTTAAATTGAAATAAAATAATAATTTAATTTAATTTAATTAATGGTAATAATAAATTTAATTTAATTTAATTTAATAATAATTTCATGACTGACCAATTTCTCAGTAATAATAAATATAAACAATATTATTCTTATATATATTATATTATTATCTTATATTATTATTTTATATTATTTTTAGCTAATATTATACAGTAATGAATGTATCGTATAAGATTATTATTGATATTGATAATTAAGACTAAAATTTGCATATTTTATATTATATAAAAACTTATTATTATATGTATTTTCCTCAAATCTTTTTATTTTTCAGCAAACAACAAAATATCGAATTACCAGAATTTGGCCATTATGCTACTGGTATTCTGTTTCTTGATAAAAATTCACATCAACAAGCTGAAGCTGCATTTGAAAAATTAGCTGAAGAATGCTCTTTGAGGGTATGATATATTATTTTTTTTCAATAACTTTTCTGATTCATTACATTATAAGAATTTTTTGATAAAAATAAATATTGTATAATTGTAAAAAATGATGAAGACATTAATATTTTTACAAATATATTTTTATTAATAGAAAATCTTTTATCAAATCCATTTGTTGTATCATTTTGCAATTATTAGCGAGTTATTCACGAATAATTCATTTACAGAAAACATTAATGTTTGATAATTGTAATTCCCTTGCAAACAGTATATATTGCAAATATTATTCACTAAATTGATTAACAAATAATAAATGTTATTCGTTTGATATATATATCAAACAAATGTAAACAAAAGAAAAGCAAAAGTATAAAGCAAAAGATAAATATTCAATGTTTGTCTCATGAAAAATGCTCCAATTTTAAATATTTTAAAATTAGATTATTATAATTAGATAATCTCGTAAATGAAATATAATTTTTTATTTTAATATTTTATATGTAAATCAACTTTTTATTGTATTTTATTGTTATTAATTAATATTATTAATTTTTTTCAATGTTCATAATCTACGAAACATTAAATTATTTATAATTTCTATATTTCTTTCATTTCTTATCATATCCATAACTTATTGATAGATTCTCGAATTTATTTAACTTTTTTTTAATAATAATTAATCCATGAATTTTCAATTGAATTAATATTAAGAATTTTATGTCGTTTTATTCGAAAAATTTTGATTATGAAGCCAATTTTTTACTCTTTTTATTGTATTACTTTTGTGTATTTTTGAATTTTCAATTTGCAAGGAAACAATTTTTATTATAATTTTTATTATATGATGAAATTGACAACTGTTGGTAAATTATTTTTTAAAATATTATATTATCTAGCCATGAATTTTTAATTGAATTAATATTAAGAATTTTATGTCGTTTTATTCGAAAAATTTTGATTATGAAGCCAATTTTTTACTCTTTTTATTGTATTACTTTTGTGTATTTTTGAATTTTCAATTTGCAAGGAAACAATTTTTATTATAATTTTTATTATATGATGAAATTGACAACTGTTGGTAAATTATTTTTTAAAATATTATATTATCTATCCATGAATTTTCAATTGAATTAATATTAAGAATTTTATGTCGTTTTATTCGAAAAATTTTGATTATGAAGCCAATTTTTTACTCTTTTTATTGTATTACTTTTGTGTATTTTTGAATTTTCAATTTGCAAGGAAACAATTTTTATTATAATTTTTATTATATGATGAAATTGACAACTGTTGGTAAATTATTTTTTAAAATATTATATTATCTATCCATGAATTTTCAATTGAATTAATATTAAGAATTTTATGTCGTTTTATTCGAAAAATTTTGATTATGAAGCCAATTTTTTACTCTTTTTATTGTATTACTTTTGTGTATTTTTGAATTTTCAATTTGCAAGGAAACAATTTTTATTATAATTTTTATTATATGATGAAATTGACAACTGTTAGTAAATTATTTTTTAAAATATTATATTATCTTTTCAGTTTTTATCACATTAATATATTTTGTGTGAAAAAATTTAACTCCATAATAAATTTGTTTTTAAATTTCATAATTCATTTTATTTTCGATATTTGATCTATTTCTATTAATGAAATTCAAACAGTTTCCTTTTCATTCGATTCAGATCGATTTACTTTTGTTTTAATAAATTATATTATTTTTTTCTAATCATTTACAATCCATTCTTTATAAATATTAATAAATTCTCTTCATAGATCGTGTTATATTTTTATTAGAAAGATATATATATTCTTGTCAGTTTTTGTTTTTTAATTTTTAAATCAATATTTTTTTGACAAATGATAAATGATCTATTCATTACTTTATTCCTTATTAGTAATTTCTTGAGCTACTATTCAGTGTTTTTGCATTTTCATCAAATGTCGCAAAATTTTGTATAATATATTATTTCGAAATTAATATTTACAATTATATATTTATTTGCAATTTTAAGTAGGAATAATTTTTTTATCATATAAAAAAAATAATTTTTTTTTCTTTTCCGAATAACTTCATGGTTCAAACTTGAAAAATCGAAGAAATAATTTTAAAATAAAATTATTTTTTATAATTGTCAACAAATAATGACTAATTATTTTTCTATTTTTTATTTAATTATTTAATTATTATTTATTTAATTATTATCTATTTTTTTAATTAAACTATTCATTCTTTAAACTTTCAACGAGACATAAAATTATAAACATTACATAAATTTACTATTTTTTTTATATTTTTATAATTATTAATATATAGTATATTATTATATAATATATTATTATAGTATATAGTATATTATTATAATATATTATAGATGTTATACTTTATTTATTAGATTCACTTTATAATTATCTTAATCTTATTTTTTTGAATAATTATTATATTTTTCATAAAACAAGCATTGAATTAAGTTTTTATTCGTTACTATATATCAAGAAATTATATATATATATCAAAGAGTTTATTCTAGCAAATATACTAAAACTAAAATTCAACTCTTTGATCATTCAAGTCAAAAAAACAATAAAAGATATGTATGTTTTTTAATTATTTTATATTCATTGTGTAATTTATAATTTTTAATGTATATTTAAATTTTCGTCGAGATCGCTATTCTTTTTTTCTTTTATTTATGTTAATTCTAAATAATATTTAAAATAAAAAATAAAAATGTATTTTAATTTTCTTAAATAAAATTAATTTGAAATAATGTTTATGTCAAATAAAATTACTATTTCAAATATTTATTTGATTTTGCAAATGTATAATAAATATTTCAATTAGATATCTATTAATATATATTTGAAATAATGATTTGAAATAAAAATCAAAGAGAAAATTGATCTTAATCTTAATCGACAAACAATTTTTATAAGTTTATTAAAAGTTTCTATTTTAGTCTTTTTAATTTATATGATTGTGATAAATATTTTTATAAAATGAAAATTTTATTTTAATATTTAAATAATCTTGTTTTTAATATTTTTATTTTGCATCTACAAATTGTTAATATATCGACACTTTCAGACTGGCCTTACAAACAAATACAAAATTTATATATTTATAAAAAAAATTTATATAAAAATATAGAATAAAACTTACTTATCAAATTATGAACAATTAAAATTTGCATTAGATAAAATAGAATAAAAAAGACTTTAGTTTGAATGGTAACATGATAGATAATTGTTCAAATATTGTTTGCTGGCGTGATAAAAAAGGAGAAATGTATTTTAAGAATACATTCGCGGGAAATACGTTGATCTATTTAAAATTTCTCTATTTCTGATTTTTTTTTATTTCCAAAAGAAAAAATATATTTTTCATTTATTTAGAATATTTTGTTATTATCATTTCTTGATATTCACATATTTATATTTTGTTCTTGTATATTCTGTTCTTGTTCTTGTAATGTAGAATCAAAATGTATATAAAATATGTATATATAGATAAATTAACAAATATTTTTAGTTAAATTTTATTATTATTTTTAATCAAATTTTTTAAAAGATTAATATTTAAATCATATATTTTTAATTTTTTTAATATTTTAATATTTTTTGTATTATTTCATATTTCTTTGTTTTTAAAAAATAATATTTTAAAATATTAAAAGTTTCTAAGTATTAAAATGTTACAATATTAAAAAAAAACTATGAATATTTAGCAAAAAAACACATGTTTAAAAGTTATGTTTTAATATTGTTTAATATTGTTTAATAAATTATGTTTTAATATTATTACAAAATATGTAAAAAGATTAGTAAAACATTTAAAAAATAATTTTTTAAAATCTAAACATTTATAAATATTTATGGAATCATAAAGACCGCGTGATATATAGAAATGGTACAAAATTTTCATTTTATAAAAAAATTAAGATTTGAATTATATCTTCATATTAAAGAAATGCAAGTTATATAAAATAATGTTTCTTTTAAGTTTTTTTTTAATAAAAATATTTTAAAAGATTTGTATATTTCCTAAAAAAAATTTACTTATATAAATAGAAAAATCATGAATTTAGAAGATATTTTAACTAAAGTTTGTAAAATTTTAGATATAAAAAATAAATAAAATAATTAAATAAATAAAATAAATAAATAAAAAATAAATAAAAAACATAATATAGTAAAATATTATCACAAATTCCTTATTTTTCATGTGGTAAATTTTATAAAATTCAGTAATATTTTCTAAGTTAATAATTTTTCGACATAAATAGCTATTTTTTTATACTGATATTCAAATAAATCAATTATTGCATTCAAAATTATATATTCAAAAAAAAATGGTTAATTTAAAAAAATGATATTGATTTTAATTGATCTTAAAATCATCTTTATAATTAAAATTTATTATTTTATATCTCTTTTTAAATTAAATTTTTGTTAAAACATTTTTCTTATATATATTTTTTTTTAATTTCAATTCAATTTGATCTTCATATTATATGATTCATTTTAATGAGATATATCATTATTTTAAAAAAAAAATTATATATATATATATATAGAAAAATTATATATATATATATATATATATATATATATAATACATAATTATATATATATACATATAAAAATAAAATTTTAAGACCGATTATCAAGAAAAATATTTTCGTAATTTAACAAACGTAATTTAACATTTGCTAAACAATTTATAAGTAAAACTGATTTTACGAAAATTTATTTAATAATGAATCAAATTTTAATATTATTCAAATAAACAAACGAATGTACACTACTAATTACTATTACTATTTTACATTTTGTATGTAATTGAATGTACATTTATACTATACAAATACTATACGAATATACTTTACTATTTTGTGTTAAAAAAAATGAAAAAAAATTTTAAAATAAAAATTAATCGATAAAAATTTTATCTCAACTGTTAAATATAGAATTTTATTATTAGTAATCTATTTATCAATGAATTAGTATATGCAATTTAGGAAAAATATTAACAAAACTAGAAATTTATGAATATTATATCAAAGAATTTAACAGAATTAGTTAATAATAATAAAAAATAAATATTCGAGACCAATTATTTTAATTGGTTTATATTAATTTTATAATTAAACATTAATTTTAAACATATAGATAAAATTAACACTAAATTTTTTAAAGAAAATATTATTAATTTTAATATTATTTGATGATCAGTATAAAGTTTTGATTTTATCTAACATTCATAATATCATTTTTATAGGAATAGAATATTAAATAATAAAAATAATAAAAAATAATAAATTGTTATCTCAAAAAATATTATCAAAGACATGATTTGAAATTTATCAAAATATAATTAATAAATTATAATATAATTATATAATTATAAAATATAATTATAATAAATTATAATAGAAAATATATCAAAAAAATTCATATTCAAAAAGTTTTTTAAAACAATTGTAAATATCAAATTTCGTATTAAGTTCTCTATCATATATTTTCTATTATTTAAAATTTTATTTCTTACATGATTTATTTTATGTCAACATATTTTCCGAACGATTATACAAATTATTTATTGCAATTCTTATTATATAAATAATAAAAATTCTATGTAATGTAAACTTAAATATATGAAATACTTAAATATTTATTATCAATTAACTATTTAATCCATTCCATTTTTAATTTCATTTTCAATTTAGTTTAACAAAATATTATAATTTTTAAATTTGTTAAGTTACTTTCTGCAACGAGTCTATATTATCGATAATATGGATATTTTTAAAATAGCGAATAATATATAACAAATTATTGACTTTTAAATATTTGCGAACAATATTTTTGAATTATTCGTTTATATATATATATATATCTTAATTAAAGTTGATAATGATCAAATAAAATAATCTGATCTAAACTCGAATATTTATACCTCGAATAGTAATATAATAATAGAACTTTTCTTTTTCTTATTTTTTAAATAAAATTTTTATCAATATATTTTTAAGGTTATCATTAAAATATAATTTATATAAATAGAATATAATAATATAATTTGAATTATATTTATTTATTTATCACAAAAATTAACAGATGAAAAAATTATCATTTATTGAGTATATAGATTATATAGATAAATACGATTTAAATTGTATTAAATTTTATTTAACTTAAAAAATCTTTACAAGTAATATTAATAATTTTATTTGATAAAAAAAATTTCAATGTTGTATTAATATTGTTTTTTTACATTCGATTTTCAAACATTTAGCTTTTATTCATTGTTCATTTTTATATTAAAAAAATATTTACAAAAACATTGTTCAAGTCATATCAAAAATAAAAATTAAATAAATAAAAATAATGTTTAAATTCTGAATTTTTTATATTTATTTAATATTTATAATATAGTATAGTATAACATAATTATAAAATAATAATTTTTGTATCTTTTTTTTACAATATTATTTTTATAGGTAATTTGTTGGCGAGATGTTCCAACAGATAATATACGAATTGGTCAAGTAGCGCGAAAATGTGAACCTTACATGCGTCAAGTCTTTGTTACTGGTAATGAAGACAACATTAATCTTGAACGACAAGTATGTATTATTTTGAATAATATTTTATTTATATCTAATATTATTTGAATTATTGAAATATTATTCAATATTTTATATTTATATTTATAAAAATAATTATATTTATATTTATATATTATATTTATAAATATAATTATATTTATAAATATAAAATATTGAATAATATTTATATTTTAATTTTATATTTACTACATAATTTACGTTAAATTTTTTATCTTAAATAAAATTAAATTTTTTATATTTAAAATATAAACTACTTCACTAATTATATTTTCACTATTATATTAATATTTTCATGCCATTGAAACATATATCAACATTATCGTTTTGAATACACATATATATGTACATATATATATAAATATATAAATATATATTGTATTTTTTTTATATTATTTTATGTAACGTTTGAATAATATATATCGCTATTCTATATCGCTGAAACAAAATTTTTGATTCAAATTTATTATGGATATTTTCTAAATAAATTTGGTTTGATTGTAAATTTTATAGTGTTATAGTTATGAATTTAATTATTGTGTTGATTAAAGATTATTTTATTTTTTAAATTGCTGCTAGTTTATATCTTCCTGCAACTAATGTACTAATAACGTTCGAAATATTTTAAAAATCATTTATTTCTGTGATAAATAAGAGTTTTAAAAAATCTTTAAAATAACAAATTTTTTTATAATATCTTTATTTATAATACTTCTTTTTAATATTTAAATTAAATATTTATTTAAAAGAATTATAAAAAGAATTTTTTAGTGAAAATTGATAGTTAATTGATAGTTGATAGAAAATTAATAGTTAATTTTAAAAACATATTTTAAATTTTTCAATCAATCTATTGATTAATTTCTTCTTCGTTGATTTTAATGGATTTGAAATATATTGTGAAGAAGTTTTGAACTTTTTCCTTTAGACATAACTATCGGTTTTAATTTTTGAGTTATTTGCAAGAAATTATTATTTCGAAAAGCTTCAATTGCTAATCATTAAGCAAGAATTTTGAAGTTTTTTTGAAGGACAAAAGAAATGAATCTTACAATTCATTTATAATCTTACTTGTCAGATCTAAAACTTTAATTTGAATATTTATTAATTTCTGAAATATCAATAAAAATTTTATAATAAATTGAAATTATAATAAATTGAAAAAATTAAAAAATTGTATATATAGACATTATTAATATATTGTATGCTATTACTAATATAATAGTTTTCACTATAGTAATCGAATATTGAATAACTGATAATATCTAATTATATTCATTAATATCTATTATCTAGTATTTTCAAATGTACAATTTACTTCAATTTGTCCACTATTATTACATTATGAGAGTCGCTCGTGCAAAAAATAAATTGTTTTTATTATAATTGCTAGTATATAGATTAGATAGTATATAGTTATATAGTTATAGTTATAGATAGTATATATTTTACAAATATCTATTACTAACATTTATTAATTAAGTATACATCTTTGAATTTTTTCATATATTCTTAATTTTCCAAATATTTGCAAAAAAAATGCTACTTTCATATAGAATTTCATTATTGCCACATATTGTCTATTTATATAATATGATAAATAAATGATACATATTAATATAAAAATAAATAATATATTAATAATAATTTATTGTAATAATCGACATTTAAAAAATATAATAAGTAAACCAATCAAAAAGTTACTTTCTTATGGATTTTGAAATATTTCAATTTCAATATAGGTTTCTCAAAAATTCGCAGAATTTGAAAGAAAAATATAAAATAATCCTTTGATTGACCAAAATTATAATATTCAATAATAAATTCTAAATATTATGCTGATATTAATGTTTATATTGTTATATAATTATCATTGTAATCATTCGATTATTATAATTTCAGTTGCACAAGAATTTTATTTTCGTTTTTCACAGATTCAAAAAATTCAATTTTCGTAAAATCTAAACTTTTTATAGATTGAAATATTTCAAGTCCATGAAGAAATAATTTTTTAATTGATTCATCTGGATGCCAACTGTTGTGATGTATTTGTAAAAACAATTATATATCACGAACGTTATATATATTCATCTGAACGATAATTTTTAAACGTATAATTTTTTGTAAATATCTTTAAAAATTAAAATCGAATTGCTTATTTGTACAGAAAAATATTGCTCAATATTTGATTTTTTCATGTAAAACATGTAAAAATTTGTAAGAATAATGATAATAATCATGCACGTAAATATGATAGAAAAACTTTATAAAATTGAATTTATTGATAATATTTACAGCCAATATCTTTTTATTTTAATTAATTTCCTTGATTTTTCTTTTTCTCTATTTCGACCTATTTTTATTCGATTTTATTATTTGTGAGCGAAGAAAGAGGAATAATCATTGTCATATTTGTAAGTATATATATATTATCATATAAAATACTTAAATTTTTTCCATTTTTTTCCATTCAGCATCTTACATATAATATATTTGAATTCATCAAAATCTAAAAGTTAGTTTCCAATTATTTGAATTTTTTAATTTTTTGGAAATTCCAACATTATCAAAAATTGTAACATTCTTGAATTGTGAAGTATTTTTAATCCTTGTATTTTTAGTAAAATATTGAATTCATATAAATTATTTTACAGCGATAATATATAGTATATATATATTTCTTTGAAATATTTTTTCGAAAATACTAATTTATAATTCGTTCTTATATTTTTTTTAGATACATTTTTCAAATTCATTTCTATATTTTTTCTAGATAGATAAATTTTAGATAGATTTTTTCAGAAATATTTATAAAATTTCATAAGATATAAATAATTTATTTTAAATAAAAAACTTTTCATAAAAATGCAAAAATAATATTGCAATAAAAGTATGTATATTAATTGTTCTTTGAATTTTTTATTTTTTACAAGATTTTTAATTGATTTTTATTTTACAAAACTTATAATAATAATTATTTGTACTCATATATTCAATAAATTGTCTTCTATTTTTATTTTAAGATTAAGTCGAACTTTTTAGTATTCTTACTTTTAATATATTGAGTTCAATTTTAATATTACCAGAACATTAATAAAATTATATTGTATTAATTTATATAAATGCAAAATGACTATTATAACTGATAACTTTAAAGAAATACAAAAAAAATAAGTAGTTTTAATATCTCGATAAATAAAAAAATAAAAATAATTATATCGTCTTAATATTTTAATTTTTCATTTAAATTTATATAATAAAAAAAATTAAATAAAAAAATTAAATATTTATATAATATTAATTTGTCGAATTCTAATCCTAACTTAGATTTCCACTACAGGTTTTTATTTTGAGGAAAAGATCATCCCATTCTGTACCACAATTAGGAATTAGATATTACATATGCTCACTTTCTATACGAACAATAGTTTACAAAGGACAATTGACGGCGGATCAATTATGGCTTTATTTTCTAGATTTGAAGGTATATAATAATATATAGTTTGCTTACAGATATAATTAGATTATAAAATAAATCTAATTAAAAAAAAATTATAAATATCATTTTAACACTGAATACAATCGATTGATATATGTAACAATTATTTATGATCTCTATAGTCAGACTATCCATATAAATATATATAATCTGTACAAATATTTTATTTATATTTATTATAGTCTCCAAATTTTGAAACCTATTTGGCATTAGTTCATACAAGATTCTCCACAAATACATTTCCTAGCTGGGAAAGAGCGCATCCTCTTCGGTAAGTAATGTTTAATAATCACAAATTGCAATATACATGTGCATACACATGATATTCATACAATTCGATGTTTATAGATTATTAGCACACAATGGTGAAATTAATACTTTAAGAGGTAATGTGAACCTAATGAAAGCCCGTGAAGGAGTGATGAGTAGTAAAATTTTTGGGGAACAATTGAAACAGCTTTATCCTGTAGTAGAGCCGAATCTCTCCGATTCGGGGGCCGTTGATTGTGTTTTAGAATTTTTGGTAATGGTGGGTCAACGATCTTTGCCAGAGGTACGTGAAACATATATATATAATACATAATTGTGAAATTGTATGATATTATATATGTAGTTTTGATTCGCTTTTTCATTTATTTACGACGATTGAAGGAAATTTGAAGAAAATATATATTTAGGCAGTAATGACAATGGTACCAGAAGCATGGCAAAACGATTTAACGATGGCAACAGAAAAACGAGATTTTTATCATTGGGCTGCATGTGCGATGGAACCTTGGGATGGTCCTGCTCTTTTAACTTTTACGGATGGACGCTATGTTGGTGCTATTTTAGATAGGTAGAATTTAATATGTATTTAATTTTCATTTTATTTAATTATAATTTTTATTTTTCTTTCTCGTTTAGTTTTTCTTAATTTTATTTATATGTAATATTTCGATAAAATTTGTATGTATGTGTGTATGTCATAAACTTTAAAAAAAACTTTATGTATTAAATAAGAAAAAGTGAATAATATGTTGCCATAATATTTCATAGATAAAATATACATAAAGTATTATTAATAAGAATTATTTTTTTCTTTTTCTTTGTAATAAATTTGAAATATTTATGAAAAATTCTTTGAAAATGACACGTATGGAATATAAAAAAAAAAATTTATATTCTTTATCTTTTTATAGATTTTGATAAATAAAACGCATAATTATCTCTTCAATTTTGATAATTTTTAAATGTACAGAGGACGAGATTCTAAATAATCTTTTCTTATAAATATAATCAGCGATCGACTTTAATTTTCGAAATATTTAAATAAAAATAAAAAGTAGTATTATTACTATATTAAATTTCGTTTATATATATATATATATATATATATATATATATATATATATATATATATATATATATATAGTATATATGAAATGCAACAATTATTTACAATACAACACAATTATTCGATTGATATAATAGATCATTTCGATCATAATTTTAATCGTTTAAGAATTATTTTATATTTTATTTTTGCATTTTGCATTTATTCTCTATGAATAAATATATATTTATTAAATGTAGTCAAATATAGTCACTTCACCCATTATATATTCTGAAAATTATAATTTTATAGTAAAAGATGAAATATAAAATTATCATTAGAATAACAAACAAGTAACTATCTATCTTTTTGTAGTGTATATATAACAGAGATTAAATTTATTATAATTTCATATTAATTTCTAAAAATTTATATCATGAAACAAATTTAAACTAAATTTAACTATTGTTCGTTTATTTTAAGAACAAATTTAAAAAATATCTTTTTAGAAAATATTGAAAACATAATATATTTTTCTTGTTAACAATATAAAAAACAATATAAAAATAGAAAATATAAAATTTATAAATTTAATTTATCATATTAAAGATTTTGATATTTTTTAATTTTTGTATATGATAGATATTTTTGTATATGATAAATGTGACGAGAAGATATATAAAAAAACTTGTAATGCGTATTGCAAAGCCGTTAAATAATCAAATTCTTATATTGAGAATTATTTGAAGGTAAAAATATCACTTATAAAAATATCATTTGTCATTAATAAAAAAAACAATTAAAATATACTATGGTTAATTTATAAACTCACTTTATCACTATAATTATTATCACTAGTTACTAGTTACAAGTTTCCATAACTGCAAAAAAATTTTATACATTTAATGAAAATAGCTTTGATATAGTGTTAATTTCGATTTTTTTATATAAATTTTTTGTATAATTAATATTAATTCTATTATTCAAAATTGTCCTATCCGTGCCTTATCCTTGGATTAAATGTAGTACTCTTTAACCGAATGAATTGAAATTTTAAAATGAAAGAGAAAGAGGAATAGAATCTTGAATATAAAATTTTAGCTTCGAATCGAATTAATTTTCAAAATATTAATAAAAAACTTTTAATTACAATTGAAATATATTGAATATGCAGTATCATATCAGCATGACGCAATTTTTTATCTATTATTTTTTAAAATATATTGCAGCAAGTAATCTAAAATATAAAACAAATAGACTATCAAAAATTTATTTCTTTATAGATTATGATATTTCGAAATATATGTAAAATGTTTCGATTCTAATATCGAGTTTGAGTATTTCTTTGAATTTGCGGAATGCAAAAATAAAATATAAAACAATTTTTAAATAATTAAAATTATAATAAATATCATCATTTTTTATATTTATCGTATATTTATATTATAATCTATAAAAAATTCTTATCATTTAATTTTTTACCCATTTATTTATATATATATATATATATATATATATATATATATATATTGAATTTCGCGATGTATTTATAAAAACAATAGATAAACTATCATATTGTATTAATGCATACATTGTTAAAGACATGCATGTATAGAGAGAATTGAATTGAATGTACCAAAAGTTTTTTATTCTTGGAATTAAGAAGTATATACCGCATACATCCTTCTATTCTTTCTGATTTTTTTTTTTCTTTTTTGTGATAGGAATAATCCATCATCTTGTTGTGATTTCCATTATTTGATGATATTTTTTTGTATAAATATAAATAGAGCACTTAAAACAAAAATATTACAAATTATAAAATATTACATATTACAAATTACTATAAAAAAATATGTTATTTACTAAAAAAAAGTTAATCAAATTTTTCTATAAATATAAATGATATTTTTTCATAGATTTCACTAAAATAACAGTACAACAGTATTATATCTAATATAGAAGAGTAATGATGTCAGAGCAATACACAATTTATTTTTTTATCTAGTGGCTTTCCATTTATTATTTTGTAAATTAAAATAACAAAATAAGACTTAATTATTTCAAGACTAAAATTTCATTTAACTATTTCATAAAAAAATTTCTCAAAATATAATAATCCATTTTTTTTTTAAAAACATGTGAAATCAAAAATTAAGAAATAAAAATTTGTTTATAATTTTCAAAGATATTAAAAAAATAATTTGGATATTTTTTCAAAAAGCATATAATAATATTAAATAAAATTAAGAGATAAAAAAGAGAGAATATAGATTTTAAATCTAAAATTTTAATTTGAATTTTTATTAGTTTTCAAAATATTAATAAAAAATTCTATCTATCTAGACATAATTAATACAATTGTCTTTGGAATAGTAGTCATATTAATCGAATAGTCAATAATATGATAATGATAATGATATTTGCAGAATATCTCATATAAAATATCGGAAATGCAATGATACTGTAATATATATTTTTTTATTTTTATATAATAGTACATTCATAATCCTGAATGTAAAGCAATATATTGAAACCTAATACTAAACTTTTCGATCACTGAAATAATTTTGAAATAGAATTATTTTTTTAAAATTCTTACAATACTTACAAGAAAAAAAATTGTTTACAATGGCTTATATTAAGTCTACTACATTGCTGTTCCGAAGCATTTCCCCTATCAAAAGTTAATTATATAAAAAAATCAAAAAAATAGAAAAAAAATATATGTAAAATGTATTAAGAAGGCAGTTTTAATTGATGCCAATACGCAAAAATGAAATAGTAATATAAAATTTTTATTTGACAGAAATGGCCTACGTCCATCGCGCTTCTACGTCACTAAGGATAATATGATGGTAATGGCTTCTGAAGTGGGTGTTTATGATACTCCATCTAGCAACATAGTTCTGAAGGTAAATGAAAAAATATATATAATATCAATCAGATCTTGTCCTTGAAGAAACAGCAGTTCATATATAATGCCATTCATATGCTTTTTCTCTATATTATTTTCGATATACAGAATTTCAGTTCTAGAAGGAATACTGCATGCACACAAGGAGCAAAGCTTTTTCTGAACAATTAGCAAGTTAAAATACAGTGCTCGGAACGAATTCTTGTCTTAAAGCATATTATAAACGGTAATTTTTTCTTATAAAGCGAGTAATATCTTTTTCTAATTCTTTATTTTGGGTGAGTTCTTATTTGTACGCTTTGCTCTCTATTCTTTTTAATTTATACATTTCCTTTTACATTTCTTTTTAAATTTTATGTTATAAATTTAAAACTGATCACAAGAAATTATAAAATATATGCGCATTTGTCTGTATTTTGTAATATATGATATTCTATATAGTTTTTTTTATTTATGTAACATAAATTAATTTTATTTAATTATTTTATTCTCGCGTTAAAATTTAATTTAAAATATTGAAATGATTAATCAAGTATTTATATCTTAAAATTTATTATATTATTATTATTCTTTAAGGAGTAATTTTATAAATGAATGACTTGTATTAAATCTAATATAATGCTATTTTTTATTATATATATTATTATTATTATATATATATATATATATATTATAAAAAAAATTAAGTTATATTTTATTAATTTTCTTTAATATTTTTTTAATATATATTAGAATATAAAATTAACTCAAAAAATAAATTTATACAAATTTATTTAAATTTATTATTATATAATTTATAATAATAAATTTAAATCTATTAAATCTATTTTAATTTTAGAAATATGTTATAATAAATCACATATACAATTTAACAATAATTATTTATATTTCATTTTATAGAGTCGCTTGAAACCTGGTAGAATGCTATTGGTTGATACATACGAAAAGAAGATCATAGAGGATGTAGAATTGAAATTGCAAATTTCGAGAAGTAGACCACATTCTAAATGGCTAAAAGATCAGGTATTTTTTTTATTTCTTTTTTTCCGATTGTTAAATGATATATTGTTTAAATTATGAAATTTAATCTAATATTTCGGAAAATTTCGATGATTGATTGACATAAAATTTAATCCCAAATATAAAATTTTATTTAATTATTTTTCGTGATATTAATAAAAAAACTTGTAGCATCATATATTGAATATTTCATATGTAATTACAATATGTAAATGTGATTAATATAATAATTTTTAAGATTTTTGTTATTAATATAACTATTTTTACTGTAAGAATTACCAATTAATAATAATCAATCAATAATTGATGATATTATATTAGCTTTCATATCTATATATAGGATTCTGTATAAAATACAAAATTTCAGCGACAAATATTGTAAACTGTAGCAGTTAAAAAAATGATATCTATACTATAATTTTTCGCTATTGTTTTCAAGTATTTCATATATCTTATAATTCAAAAACATATTTGATGATCAAAATTATACTGATTTTCTAATTTTATTTCATAATAATTTTTATTCTATTGCTATATCATGCTATATTTTAATTTTGATAGTCTAAAAAATCTAATTAATCGTTATTGAAGAATTAAATATATTAGAATTAAATATAATTAGAATTAAATATATTAAGTTACCAAATATCGTCATTCGAATAATTTTGGGCTAGATTAAACTAGAAAATCAACAATATCTAGGTTTTAAACGTTGAAATTTTGTATGGAACATCTTGTAGAAATATTGAAGTCAATATGTCAAATATATCAAAACGTCATCAGTTATGACATTGTTACTAATCTATATCAATAATTAATGATGATATTCAAAAATGACTGTAATAATAATATTTGAATAAGCAGCATTCGTTGTATTAATTATATTTATATACAGTATTCAATATATAACAACTAAAAGTTTTGTATTAATATTTCAGAAAATATTCGAATGAATAATTTTTCGAAATTAAAATTTTATTAACTAATTTAACTCCTTTCTTTCTTATTTCTCTCCTAAATTTCATATCAATTGACTCGAATTTTTCGATATTTATCTTTTAATCTTTTCTTAAAATTAATGGAAACTCAGCTAAATCGATATATATCGATATATATTATATATATCGATATATATATATATTATATATTATATATTTCTATATTTAAGTCTTTTCATTTACAAAATATTTAATGAAAAAAATTCTTTTTTGCAAACAATTTTATATATTGTGATCATACTTCGTATTATGTATAGATGGTGAGTATATTCTTCATATTCGTTTCTTCTAATAATAATATTGTATATTTTATAATTACTTTATATTTATTTTATGAATAATTTTTATAAAAATATTTTAATTTCTAAATAATTTTAATTTTATATACCAAGGTAGTTTATTTAATAATAAATAAAATCATTTAAATATCTTTTTCAATTGTATAAAAATACATTTTGTTTGAAATTGTAATTATAATTTGAATGATATCAAAGAATTTGTTATTTTTTTTAAAGTTATTTTTTTTTCAAATCTATCGAAAAAAATTTTTTTATTGAATCATTGTAATAATGTAGCTGATATTAAAATATGTATATAAAATGTTAATATTTATGGAACATTTTTTTGATAATTTTGATTTAAATATGTTATAGAAAATAAGATTTTTCTATACTTTTATAATTTTTTCCTATACATATAACATACATACATATATCGCTCAGCTTAGATTTTGAAATATTTATAAAAAATGATTATTATTATTATTATATTGAATTTCGCATATATATAAAAGTTTGTAAGTAATATGCATTAATTTATAATAATTCTTTGCGCTCCAACGGTGACTCTCCGGTATCACTTGGATTGATACAGCAACTTGAACAATATTTGAGATGATATTTATTTATGTTTGATTTTTTTAGAATATCGCTTCATGAATAAGTTCCTAAGCTCTTTATGTATAATCTTATGAAGTGTAGAATAATATATTGTTAAATAATTAGATTTTTTATCTCAAATTAGTAATCGCGGGTCGGATGACATCTTCGGCGTTAGTCTGAGTTTGATAATAGAAATATTATTTTCAAATATAAATGAACCATTAGATTTTTTTTAAAGTATTTTTTATTGATGAATTTATTAATGAAATAGTACGCGAAACAAATAATTATGCAATAAAAAAATTAGAAAGAAAAATATTATTGCTCTGTTGTTCTGACAAACCATGCATTTTAGTAATTGCTTCATAAAATATCGAACAAAACAATAATATAGACTTTAATATTCAATAATTTTTTTTTATATATAAAGATATATAAAATATTAAAATATAAAAATTTTATGCATTAATTTGTGTGTGAAATCATTATAAATTAGCTGTAAGAAATTCTTATCGAACGTGCGGGTACGAATCGTCTGGAAGAAGATTTTGCTGAAGCGAAACTCTGCCTGGAGTGCAAAGAATTAATATCTATATCTATTATATTAGAATGTCCCAGTTTCTTTCGCTAGGAAAGAATGACTTTTTATGTGTAAACTAATTATTTTTATGTGAACATGTAGACTTATCTATTAGCCGTTTATGGCATTAATTTCAGTCATCCCAGAACTCTTTTAAAATACGTTTCTTTGATGATACAATCTCTTTTAAAATTTTTTTCTATACCGTTCAATATGAATAAGAAAGCATTTGCGGCATGTTATGCTTTATTGCTTTAAAAAAAATGATACTGTAAATGATATTGCAGACGAGATTTCTACTGTTTATAGAAGTGGTGCTATTAACTATTACGATCATCTGCAATTGGTTTAAGAAATTTCGAGGTAACAATTTTGATTTGAAAGATGAAGATCGTAGCAGCTGCCCAATGATGAATACAGACTTTATCAAAGTTTATCAAGTTTATGTTCGCTGAAAATCCGCGATATAGTGTGCAAGAGATAATGAATGCTATTAAGATTTCAAAAAAAACAATAGATAATCATTTAACCAAAATGGGATATGTGAATCGTGTGAATTGTGAAATTTGAGTTCCATAGCTGTGACAAAAATATATCATTCATTCCGGCGTTATGAATCGCGTCTCTGTCTGGATGAAAATCATGTGCGATTTTCTTCTCCAGCGACATGAAAGAGATTTTTTTTTAAAGAGGCTTGTCACTAGACACGAGACTTGGATTTTATTTTTTTGGATTATCAAAATGTATATCGAAAACGTACTTGATTTAAGGACAATAGATTGTCGCGAAACCTGGACTTCATCTGAAGAAAGTTCTTTTATCCATTTGGGATTGGGAAAGTGTCTACTATGTTTATGAAATTTACTATGAGCTCCTTTTTCAAAATGAAATTATCAATTTTGAAAAATATTGCAATCAGTTTGATAAATTGCCATAGCAGAAAAACGACCAAAATTGGCGAACTGACGAGACCATCACAACAATGCAAAATCACATGTTGCATTGACTGTAAGAGAAAAGTTTGATTGGGACATTCTATCGCATCTTCTGTACTCTCCAGATTTTGCTCTATCCGATTATTACTTATTCCTATTATTAAAAAAATTCTCTCCATGATAAACGATTTCAATCCGTAAGCGAAATAAAAAGGCACCTCGAGCAATATTTTGCAAATAAACCCCAACAATTTTGAAAAAAGTAACAAATATCATATATTCATTTCGTATCAAAAAAAGAAAGAAACTTATGAGACATCCTAATAATTTCGGTCAAAAATCTTATATTTTATTTTCATATTCTGTTAATCTGAAAACTTATTATTGATTAAATTTGAAATATTTTAAGTCTTCAAAATCTATGAGAAAACTTTTTGATCAATACATTTATTATATATATTATAATATATATTAATATGTATTAATATATATTATAATTAATATAATAATAATAATATATATTAATTATAATATTTATTGCTACGATGTATGTATTAGTAAATAGCAATCATATGCTATTATATACATACATATTATCACAGATGCATATGATAAACGAAATCTTATATAATAGTACAACAACAATCTTTCTGCAATCTATCTTGAAAATTAAACTAACTGGATATATATATATATATATATATATATATATATATATATATATATATAGAAAAAAATTATTTAGAATCTCTTCTTTTGTAATTTATATAAAAATCATTGAAATCAAAGAAAAAAATATTAGATTGAATTGAAGTTAAATTAATTTGTACAAAAGAAAAAAAATACATAAATGCATAATAGTATCAAATATGGAAATGTTAAATCACTGAAAAATTAAAGTAAAAATAAAACTCTTAAAGCTCTCTCTTCTTTCCTTTTTCCCTCTCTCCTTTCTCTTTTTTTTTTTTAGTACTATTTTGAAATAATTGAAAACACGTTACAATCTATTATTATTCATTTTTAAAATATGATATTGCAAAAAGAAAAAAAGGCATTATTTAAAATTTTTATTAAAATCATAAATTAAAAGAAAATGGATAATAAATGCTATAAAATGGAAAAAGAATAATCAAATAAATAATAATTGAAATCAAATCAAATTAAAATGATACAACTTAATATTAATCAATAAAAATAAACCTTAAAAATTCCTCAAGTTTCAATTTAGAATAGATTATTATTAGAGTAGTTACTTAGAATAAAACATTTTTAAAACATATTTAATTTATAATTTATGCTTTATTTTCTATATTCCATTGAATATAAAATTATGAAAAAAATTGAGAATTTTTAATATATAGGATTTATATATGTTTGTGATTTGTTTCAGATTTTTTACTGGAAAAATTTTTTAAAATTAAAAAAAAATTAAAAATAATGATTTTATTTAAACAGCATTTATGTTTTTACAGAGGTTTATTATGAATATTAACATACATTATTTTTAAGATTTTCCTAATTAAAAAAATTAAAAATAAATATTTCAAAATGCTATTTTCTTCTATATGAAAGATACTTTTTTAAATATCGTGTCATGATATATATATATATAATGAAAAAAATTTTTAAAGTTAACGATCAAACAACGATCATCAATTAAATTAAAAAAAAAATTATTTCGGATAATTATATGATAAAAGAAAAATTTTTTATCTATATGCATATTGATAATTATTAAAATATAATTATTAAAAACTATTACTTAAAATTTTATTTTAATTATATTTATGTGAAAACATAATATTGGTATTAGTTTTTATTATAGTTGTTATTTCATTATACATACTGATTACTGATCAGTCTAATATGATATAAATAATTGATAAAAAATACATACTGATACATACATTGTCATGGATATATAAATTCAATAATAGAATAAATGAATAGAATGATAGATAATAGATAGAATTCAATGATTTAACACTAAGTTTTTTGCAAATAATCTGAAAGCTGATCGCTAATTATGTATAAAAAATGAAATTACTCAATGCATATTTCAATGAAAAGGGAACTAATTGATACTTTAATCAAATATTAATATAATTAGAAAATTAGAAGAAAATAGAAAATAAAAGATATAAACATTACCATCATAATTGGAAAATATATATTTAAAGATATATAACTATCAATATAAGCAATAAATAGAATAAATAAAATCTTAAGATTTTTCTATTATATAATTATCAAAATAATATTCTTCTTTATATTTAAATGATTTTTTTATATTTAAATGAACTACCTTTTATAATAATATCAATTTGACAATATCATAATAATATCAAATTGACATAATAAATAATGGTATAAAAATATATATATTTATAGATTACAATGGAAGAACTTCGTGCTGCAGACATTGATTATAAAAAGATATCAAGTACAATTGAAAACGGTTCGGCCGTAGATGAAGAAGTAGCTAAAAAAAATGTATTAAATGACGCAAATCCAATATCTGTTGTTAATCGAGTTTGGGGAGGAGATAAAAGATTATCGCTCTATGGATATACTCTTGAAACTATTAATTTACTTCTTTTACCAATGATGCAATCTAAGTATGTAACTTCTATATTTTAAATATTTTTAATTATAATCAATATTATAAATAAAAATATATATATTCATATATTATGAATTTGCTAGAAAAAGATAAGATAATGTTTACATCTTCTGGACTAGATGTAATGAAAAGAAACAATAAATGATAACGAAGTGAAGATGTAAATATGTCATCTTTTTCTGCTTAACATTCATTACATTGATCTTTGTTTTTATTTATTGTATACATATGAATTTAAATTATATAATTTTTATACAGGAAAGAATCATTGGGTTCCATGGGTAATGATGCTCCATTAGCTTGTCTTTCTCAATTTCAACCACTTATTTATGATTATTTTAAGCAACTCTTTGCTCAGGTATTTATAAATAAATATTATTAGCAACATAAATATAACATTTTTTTTCTTTTTTTTTCAAAATTTATTTTCAGGTGACAAATCCACCGATAGATCCATTTAGAGAAAAGATTGTAATGTCAATGCTTTGTCCTATTGGGCCAGAAAGCAATATTCTTGAACCAAATGAACTGCAAGTGCATAGATTATTTTTATCACAACCTATACTTTCTTTAGATGATCTTGAAATAATCAAACGAACAAAATATCGCGGTTGGAAAACTAAAATAATTGATGCAACATATCCTGTACAATATGGTCCATCTGGATTAATTGATACATTAAATCGTGTCAGTCAAGAAGCTAATCATGCTGCAAAAGAAGGTTATCAATTTCTTGTTTTATCTGATCGACAAGGTAATTCTGAAAGGTAAGATTATTATCTAATAATATGTAAATTCTTATATGTTTAATTATTATTTTTATATTAATATAATTATAAAAAAACAAGAATATATTATACTAAGTATAATATTTTATTATTATTAGAGTGCCTGTAAGTAGCTTATTAATATTGGGTGCAGTACATCATTATTTAATCGAAGAACGACAACGTATGAAAGTTGGTCTCATTTTGGAAACCGCTGAGGCTAGAGAAGTGCATCATATATGTTTGCTACTTGGCTATGGAGCAGATGCTATTTGTCCATATCTTGTATTTGAAATGGCAAGAAATCTTCGTATGGATGGTGTATTAGATTCATCATTAACTGATAACGCTTTATGTTCGGTATATCTATTAATAACTATGTATATTAATAATATATAATATTAAATATTTTAATAATAAAATAAATATTAAAAAAATAGCGATAATAATAATTATGGATAAAAATAAACAAAAAATATTACAGAATTATGCAGAAGCAATGGAGAGAGGAATAGCAAAAGTAATGGCAAAAATGGGAATCTCTACATTACAATCTTATAAAGGAGCTCAAATTTTTGAAGCAGTCGGTTTATCCGATGAAGTTATTGATAAATGTTTCAAAGTATATATTATATTATGAAGTTGAAATTTTTAATTATAACAATTAAAAATTTTTTATAGAAATACGAATGATTAAGAATTGGATCCAATTAATGAAAATTGATTATTATGATTCAATATTTTCAATGACGTACACCATATTTTTTAGTTTTTAAGATTCAACTTTAACTTTAATATTAACTCTTTAAAAATAATATTTAATTTTTTGCAATTTTTTGTATTTTTTACACAGGGCACACAGTCTCGTATTGGTGGAGTAACCTTTGATATTTTAGCAAAAGAAGCATTTGAAAGACATCAAATTACATATTGGGAAAAATCTATGGATATACTTATTATTCGCAATCCAGGAATCTATCATTGGAGATCTGGAGGAGAAAAACACATAAATGATCCTGAAAGTATTGCTAATTTACAGGTAAAATAAATTAATAATAAATATCAAAATTCTTCAATTTAATATATATATCAATTATTTTAATATATATAACCAATTAATATATATAGGAAATATAATTGTTGCTATGATTTTTTATGAATTTTTAACAAAAAAATGTTTTGAACAAAAATTAATCTATTTTTAAAATGCTACAAATTGCATACAATTTATAAAAAATTGAAGATTTAAATAAAAATCAAAATTAAATTTATATAATATTATGTATTTCTGATTTTATAATATTGTTTGTTTAAAACAATTTAATAACTTTATTAAATGATCTTTAATTTAAAAATATGAGATCAGATGATTTAATTATAACAAGATTGAGATCAATAATTAAATATTTAAATCCTATTCTCCTAATCTTATATTTTTAGAATCACATTAATCCTATTCATCTTATTCCTTGATTTCTTGATTTGTCTTTATTAGATTTTTTTTTCATGGGATCATTCATACTGAGTAGATTCAAATACAGCAAATTCATATTATTAAGAAGTTCATTGTAATAATATTATAGTAATAAATTATATAGTAACAATATTAACTTATCTCATCAATTGTGTTTATAATTATAATTTGAACAAATTTATTATATAATTTATTATTGTAATTGGATATATAAATACATAAGAATTAATTTGACATAATTAAAATAATTTATCATAATAAAATTTCTTTTTATTAATTCTATATTTTACAATAATATAAAATTAAAAATTAGAAAATATAGTATCATGTAAAAAATTCAATGTGATTTTAATTTTTTGTTGAAAAAAATTTTATTTAAAAATTTTTTATATTGCATTTATACCTTATTTTGTTTGAAACATTTTCTTCTTATAAATTTTTTTATCAGAAATTTATGAAAAACTGTGATGAGATATGTCATACATTCTATATATAAATATATCAATAAGCATTTATTTCAATAAATAGAAAAATGACAATTTCTATTATTTTTTTTCAACATTTTTTTTCAGGATTATGTGAATTCAAAGAATTGGAATGCTTATGATAAATATCGAAAAACTACAATGGAAATGATAAAAGCTTGTACTTTGCGTGGTCAATTGGAATTAGTAAAAAAAACAGAAAAGTCAATACCCATTGAAGAAGTTGAATCAGCATCTGAAATTGTGAAACGATTTGCAACAGGAGCTATGAGTTTTGGAAGCATTTCTATAGAAGCACATACTACTTTAGCAATTGCTATGAATAATATCGGCGGTAAATCAAATACTGGTGAAGGAGGTGAAAATGCTGATAGGTATTTAATTAAACTTATAAAAATTATATTTTTTATAAATTACATACATATATATAAAAAAATAAATAGTCTTTTTTCATCTCTTTTTTTGTATGTGTTTCTTGTATGTGTTTTCTAAAATGCTTAAAAACAATCATATAATAAATGACAATATGCATAAAATTTGCCATTTTCAGATATTTAAATCAAAATCCAGAATTTAATAAACGATCAGCCATTAAACAAGTTGCAAGTGGTCGCTTTGGTGTAACATCGAGTTATTTGGCAAATGCTGATGATCTTCAAATCAAAATGTCACAAGGAGCAAAACCAGGAGAAGGAGGTGAATTGCCTGGTTATAAGGTGAGCATATTATTTTTTAAAGTAAATTTTTATTCTCAAAAAGATGATTCAATTGATCACATGGAAATTGTTATTTAGAGCAAACAATCTTATAATCTAGATATTTATTATATCATTTATTATATCTTATTATTATTATTATTTGTTATATATTATTTATTATATTTATTTTCTTCTATTTCTAATAATTTATTATTATATCTTATTCGAGTTCTTATTACAAAGAAGTATTATTTATCATTAATATTATGTTATTGATCAATATAAACGTGATTCAAATATTGATGATATATTTGAAAATAGAAATTTCATATAAATATATTAAGCAAAAATTAATTTTTAAAATTAAATTGTATTGCATATATAATACAAAATTATAAATATCGAGTTACATGAGTACAATTTATACAGGTTACTGCTGAAATTGCTGCAACTAGACACTCAGTACCTGGTGTAGGTTTAATTTCACCACCACCACATCATGATATTTATTCAATTGAAGATCTTGCAGAACTAATTTATGATTTAAAATGCGCGAATCCAAATGCTCGTATTTCTGTCAAATTGGTGTCAGAAGTAGGAGTAGGCGTAGTTGCATCAGGTGTAGCTAAGGTAATTATATAAATAAATATACAAGATAAGTACATAAGATAATTATACTTAAAAATATGCATTTCTTTTATTATGTCGTTTTTCAACTCTCATTATATTTTCTTTTATTTAAATTTTATGCAGGGTAAAGCAGAACATATCGTAATATCTGGTCATGATGGTGGAACTGGTGCTAGTACCTGGACAGGAATAAAATCCGCCGGATTACCGTGGGAATTAGGAATTGCAGAAACTCATCAAATTTTAACTCTAAATAATCTTCGTTCACGTGTCATCGTACAAGCAGATGGTCAAATGCGTACTGGATTTGATGTAATAGTTGCAGCTCTTTTAGGTGCTGATGAATTTGGTTTTAGCACTGCACCTTTAATTTCTATGGGTTGTACTATGATGAGGAAATGTCATTTAAAT
Source organism: Apis cerana (assembly GCF_029169275.1). Lineage (NCBI taxonomy): Eukaryota > Metazoa > Arthropoda > Insecta > Hymenoptera > Apidae > Apis > Apis cerana. Next base: position 434,413 of record NC_083854.1, on the reverse strand, counting down.
ACTTGCCCTGTGGGTATTGCGACTCAAGATCCAGAACTTCGAAAAAAATTTAATGGGAAACCAGAACATGTAATTAACTTTTTCTTTGCAGTGGCAGAAGAGGTATGTTACATTAAGAATAAAATAAAAAAATTCTAAATTTGATTAAAAATAATATTTATTAATATATATACATATTTATATATATATATATATATTACAATAAAAAATGTTAAAACATATAAAATAATTTTTTTTTCTTATTATTTAGGTACGTTCTTATATGGCCGATCTCGGATTACGTAAATTTCAAGATTTAATCGGTCGTACAGATTTGTTAAAAGTTCGCAATGATATCATAATAGAAAAGGCTAAAACATTAAAGCTTGATAATATTTTACGTAATGCACTTGAACTCAGACCAGGAGTAAATATTCAGGGAGGATCAATAAAACAAGATTTTCAATTAGAAAATAGACTGGATAATTGTGTGATTGAATTGATCACAGATGTATTGAATGGAAAACAAAATCGTGTTGATATTGAGTTAAATATTAATAATGAATGTAGAGCATTTGCAGCAACATTAAGCTATCATATTTCAAAGTATGTTTCAAGTTTAGTTTTTTATTATATTTTTATTTTTTTTTTTAATTTCTTTTTAAATATGTTTAAGCATATACTTTCAATGATTAATTATTTTTCTTTTTATTTTTGCATTAATAGATTATATGGTGAAAATGGTTTACCTGAAGGTAGTATTAATATAAAAATGAAAGGTTCTGCAGGTCAGAGTTTTTGTGCTTTCATGACCAAAGGCGTTCATGTTACTCTCGAAGGAGATGCTAATGATTATGTTGCCAAAGTAAGTTTTCTTAATTTAATCATTCAAAAAAAAAAAAGAGATTATCAACAGTTTATTTATTATATACATTTTTATAATTTTTAGGGTTTATGTGGAGGAGAAGTTGTTATATATCCACCAAAGGACTGTACTTTTAATTCCAATACAAATGTAATCGTTGGTAATGTTTGTCTTTATGGTGCAACATCTGGCAGAGCATATTTTCGAGGAATTGCTGCTGAAAGATTTTGTGTTCGTAACAGTGGTGCAATAGTAGTAGTTGAAGGTGTTGGTGATCATGGATGCGAATATATGACTGGTGGTTGTGCGATAATTTTGGGACTTACTGGTCGGAATTTCGCTGCTGGAATGTCTGGTGGGATAGCCTATGTTTTAGATGTAGATGGATCGTTCAAAAGGTATGAGTCCTTCATAATTTGTGCTTTTTATATTTCTTATTATATTATTATACTCTATATATATATATATATATATACATGAATGTTAATATATTTGGAATATGAATATAAAGTTCATTCTTTTTATGTCTTGCTTTATTCAAACTTAAATTGCTTATTTCAAACTTAAACTTATAAACTTGTTAAATAAGTTCAATCGATATTTTTATATACCAATTTATATTTAAAATTGATTTTAAATATAAATTAATCTGAAGATATCCAAAAATATATTAACTCATTAAGAATATAATGTTTACATCAGTACCACTTCATTTATATCGGTGATTTATTTCATTTTATGATTTATTTTACACACATTAATCATTCTTTGTTCAGAAATTTTATTGCAGATTATATATTAAATTTGCAAATTTAACTTCATTATTAAATATTAAATATATATTAAATATATTTAATTCACTATTAAATATATATTAAATGTATTTTTATTTAAAAATTTTGATCTAAAATACATAATGAAAGAGAAATCGATATAAATAATAAATATTCATCTTCTTTTCGCGGATAAACTATTTCGTTATTTATTTTTGTATATTTTTTTAATATATATATCTTATAATATATTTTAATTTTTCATATTTAGTAAATGTAATCCTGATATGGTAGAACTACTTCCTTTAAATAAGCAAGAGGATATTGCATATGTGAAAGAACTTTTAAAAGAATTTGTTGAGAAAACTGGTTCTCTCATAGCACAAGATCTTTTAATGTTATGGCCTGAACCAACAACACGATTTGTTAAGGTAATATAGAACATTAATTGATTAGATTAAAGAACATAGAAAAGAGCACAACTATTATATATAAAATGCATGTTAATTAATATTCTTAATTATTTTAAAGGTATTTCCATATGAATATCAACGAGTATTAAAACAAGTTAAAGAAACTAAACAAATACAACCAATATCCAATGGAAGTTCTCAAACATTAAACATTCAGGTTAAAGATATTGAAGATACTATTGCAAATATTGATATGGCACAGCATAAGTTGGATAAGATAAGGTGCTAGTATTTTTTAAATCCAATGTTTTAATTTAAAACTAACATTAAAACTTAAAATTAGGTATTTATTTTACATTTAAAAATGTAATTGGTATGTAATTTTTTCTTAATTTTTTGTTTTAGAGGATTTATGAAATACAAAAGACAAATAGAAGTTTACCGATCAATTGAAAATCGAATTGCCGATTGGAATGAAATCTATAACTTTCAAAGTGTCCGTAAAGGATTGCGCATACAAGCCGCAAGATGTATGGAATGTGGCGTACCATTTTGTCAAAGTAGCCATGGTTGTCCATTAGGAAATATCATTCCTAAATGGAATGATCTTGTTTTTCAATCAAATTGGAAAGAAGCTTTAAATCAATTATTACAAACTAATAATTTTCCAGGTAATTAAAAGAGAATGTTAATTGCTAGAAATAAAAACTAATTCGTATCTTTTAAAATATGTATTTTTTAAAATAATAAATATAATTTTAAAATATAATTTTAAAATAATTCTAAAATAATAAATAACTAATAATATCTAATATATATAATGAAATTTATATATTTAGAATTCACGGGAAGAGTTTGTCCTGCCCCGTGTGAAGGTGCTTGCGTTTTAAGTATATCGGAACCAGCAGTTACAATAAAGAACATTGAATGCGCGATAATTGACCATGCGTTCGAACAGGGTTGGATAGTTCCTTATCCACCAAAGATGAGAACTGGTCGACGAATAGCCATAATTGGTTCTGGTCCAGCTGGTTTAGCAGCAGCTCATCAATTAAATAAAGCAGGCCATTTAGTAACTGTTTATGAAAGAAATGACCGAATTGGAGGTCTATTGCAATATGGTATTCCGACTATGAAATTATCTAAACAGGTTGTTCAAAGAAGAGTTTCTCTGCTTGCAGCAGAGGGTATTATATTTAAGACTGGTATCGATGTTGGAAAACATATTTCTGTTAAGGTATGAAATTTTAATTTTCTATTTATGCATTTTATAATTATATATCTTTAATTTTTTATTGAACATTTATTACATTTGTATATAGAATTTTTTGTATTTATATATTTCGTAGGAATTACGTGAACAATATGATGCAATGTTAATATGTACGGGTGCTACTTGGCCAAGGGATTTACAAATATCTGGTAGACATCTTGAAGGAATTCATTTTGCTGTAAACTTTTTAGAACATTGGCAAAAAAAACAAATGGGAAACGATACCTCGTTAGATATACGTTTAATGGCTAAAGATAAAGATGTTATTATAATAGGTGGCGGTGATACTGGTTGTGATTGCATAGCTACATCTTTACGACAGGTAAAATTGTTTTTACTTTTAATATAATTTTTTATATTTTCGACAAAATATAATAAATAAATATTCATATTTATTAATTGTTACTATTTATATTTTTGATCGTCATTATAAATTGTATAATTATAGGGTGCTAAATCAATTACCACTTTTGAGATTTTGCCGGAACCACCAAGTAAAAGAGCACATGATAATCCCTGGCCTCAATTTCCACGTGTATTTAAAGTAGATTATGGCCATGAAGAAGTTTCTCTAAAATTTGGTCGAGATCCTCGTCAATTTAGTACATTGAGTAAAGTAAGTAAAAAATTAAATATATAATATAAGTATTTTTGATAAATATTATTTGCACTTCCAATAGGAATTTCTAGATAATGGAAGTGGTCATGTAAGTGGTATCAAAACAATTTCAGTATCATGGATGATGGAAAATGGACGTTGGAAAATGGAAGAAATTTCTGGAACAGAAAAGGTACATACAACAGAAAAATTATTATTTATGACAATTCTTTATTATTAGATAATTTTTACTTTATTTTGATTCCATTATGTTTATTTAGATCTATAAATGTGATCTAGTTCTACTCGCAATGGGTTTCTTAGGCCCTGAAAAATATATTGCAACAGAATTAAATACAGCAATGGATGAAAGAGGTAACTTCAAAACATCACTTGGTAAATACGAAACAAGTTTAACTGGAATATATGCAGCAGGAGGTAGGTTCTTTTTTGTTTTAATGCTTAACTATATTTCTTATGTTCATTTATTGCAATATTTTATTAAAAATTAATATAATAAAACCAGAAAATCATATTAATAAAAATTCTGAATTTTAAATCGCAAAAAATAATAAAATAATATATATATGATGCAATTTTCAAAAAAATATTTAACATGTATTTTTCTAGCATAATGATATTCATGTTGAAAAAATTATCAAAATTATCAAAAAATCTTCAAAACTAAAAAATTAAAAATATACTTCATATTTCACAGAATATCTTTAATTATTAGATTAAAAATAATTTAAATAATTAATTAATTTAAATAATTGTTTGTTCTTGAATAAAAAATTTAATTATTTAGACTATAAAATTATTATATAATTATTTTGTTCAATTTATTTAAATATTAAAAAATTCATTTGATTAAAAAAATGGGTTTGCTTTACTAATTTTTAATTTTTATATATTTTAAAAATTTTAAATAATTGGACAAAATAAATGCATTATCATAAATTAATTTTTTAATGTAAAATTTTATTTAAATAAATTAAACTTTTTGAAGTAAAATTTTAAAAAAAGCAATTTCGATTTAATAAATTATTTTTAGAATAAAATATATTTTTATGGAAATTGGTAAAAATTGTAAAATTTAAACTTTTGTATTTTTTTAAAGAGATTCAAAATCATCAAAGTAATAATTCTAATTTATTTTTAAATTTCATGTAATCTATAAATATATATTTAAATATAAAAAAAACCTTAACCTTATCAAAAATCGATTTATCGAGAAATAATTTTATGTATTTTATGTAATTCGCGATTGAATAAGTTGTTTACAATTAAAAATAATAATTATTAAATATTTTATATTAAAAATATATTTATATTGCGTTATACGCACTCATACCGTTTTAATATTATTATAAACTATTATTTAATTATTTAATTATATAATTATTTTTTTAAGAATATTAATCGTAACAGCATTAAATATTTCATATTTTTTAATTAAATTTTATATAATATAATAATACATTGTTGAAATTTTCACAATTTTAAAAATTAGAAAATTTATTTCATTGTAAAATGAAAACGTAATAATTTTTGTTATGATAATAATGAAAATTTTTTAAAATAGGAATTATCTCATCAATTTTAGATTTAAAATATGTTGTTAAAGTCAACATTTTGAATTATTTTTTCCTATATGTATGATATAATTATTCCTTAACTTTAATTTACAAATTTTATTAATAAAATAATTTTTTAATAAATAATTTTGTATGATATTTCTGAAATTTCAGATATATTTTTCATTTCATATTCGAAATAAATATATAATAAATAATCAAATATATAATAATCATGATTTTTAATTCTAGTTTATGTTTATAAAGTTTATGTATACGAAAAAGAAAAATGATATCATAATGTAATGTCAATTACATGATAATGAATTGGATAAGATTTTTCGAAGAAAATCGTTTTCTAAAAGATATCAAAAAAAATTATTCAAAATATTCACTTTAATGATATATTTCATATTTCACGATTGAAATTAGTAAGTTGATTATATCTAAACAATAATCACTTTAATTTATTTTTCTATTTTGTTGCAATTTTAGATATAATTTTGAATGATTTTACTAATAAATTGAAATAAAATTTAAAAGGCATACTTGTAAGCTTATATATAATTATATATAATTATAATATATATTAATATTATATATAATTTAATAAATTTCAACTAATATTTTTGTATACCAATTTTTTTTTTTTTTTTTTAGTTTCTAATTTCTAGTTTAATTTCTTTAAAAATGCTCTACAAATCTATTAACACTCTTTATAGTAGATATTTGACAGTATTAAATATTATTTGACAGTATTATACTCAAAATATTAATAATTAGAGTCAACAAATAATTTTTTTTTATTATTAGTACTAATAAATTCACAAATAGCATTGTCTAAATATGATAATAACAATAATAAAATTATATTATAATTTTAAGAGAGAATCAAGAATTTGCTATTTCAATGATTGAAATATTCAGAAATCATGTACAAATGATCTATGCGATCGAATATTAATAAAAATTACTGAGATAACTTCAGAAAAAAGAAATCCAGGAAAATAATTTTGATTATCATATTATCATCCTTGCGAATATTTGCAAAAAAAAAAATTAAAAATAAAAAAAATTTGATTTGTTCACAAAAATAATTTGATCAATCTGAATCGTCTATTCAAGAATTGGATATTAAATAAATTATTATTATTTATCAATTATAATTATTTTAATTTAATTGCCAATCAATATATAAACTTGGAAGAAAAATAGATCTTAAATCTAAAATTTTAGTTTCAAATATTTGTTAGTTTCTAAGATATTAATTAAATTTTTTTATCTTTACTTACACTTATTTACTTACATATTTTTTATATTGAAAGTTATAAAAATACAAATGTTATTAATTATATTTATATTATTATAAGTCAATAATTAACATTCCCTCTAGATATTACTAATTAAAATAAAATATTCTTCATTGTAATAGTCATCATTATCAAGTATCAAATAGTCAATAATATTTAATTACATCAACTTCATTATCTATAAAATATTTTATTTAGAATACATCAAAAATTTAATCATTCATTTCATAAATACATTGGATTACTATATTAAATACGAGCAGGAATAGAAAAAATCTAATTTGCAGATAAAAGCATTTGTAATGCAAATGTAATTATTTATATACAATTACTATTATTTTATTAATATTATATTATTATTAGACATACTTTGAATAGATAAATATTAAATTAAAAAAACAGTTTTCGTGAAGAGCAGAATATGCAAAATTGAATTTATATGGAAATTTTTTTATTAATATTTCAGAAACTAATAAATTCAAAATTAAATTTTAAATTAAAAATCTCTTTTTTTTTTAGCAAATATCGTATTGACTGATAACTAAGATCTTTTGAAATATAATCATTTCTTTGATTAATAATAAATATCAATAATATTTTTATAAAATAATAATGATTGGTTATTTACAATTAGTTATCAAATTTTCGAATAAATTTTTTGGAATAATTGAACTATTTCTTCTTCTATTATCTTTCTAAATTTTGTGTTGATCGGACTACGAAAAGTATTCAATTGTTCATTATATTAAATTTCCAATCGTTGTAAAATCATTATCAGCAAAATAATATTACATTAGAAGAGATGACCTAAATATGAACTAGCAGTTTTATTTCAGAATTTATTATTAAAAGATTTATCAAATTAATTTAACTGTTACTTAGAATATTTACGTATTCATTTTTCATATTTCAACATATATAAGTATTGTATGAAATTGAAAATATTTTATCCAAAATTTTTCTTCTGAAATTCATTACAAAATATACAACTCGTAAGAACTCGTGTCCTCTAATGAATTTTGCTATTATCATCATTTTCTAAATTTATCATCTAAATTTGTCAATAATTGTTTCCATTTTATTATTTTATTTATTTATATTTTTTTATTTTGATTTTATTTATAATTTTTAAAATCATTCATCGAATTTTAATTTTTTTTTAAATAAATTCAAAGTAGAAACAATACTTTCTTATAGAATATTTTAGAAATAATAGATAATTAGAGAATAAACAAATAATTATTCAGTAATAATATAGAATTTATAATTTGGTAGTTTTAATTTTTTTATATAAAGAAATATCAAAAGAATTAAAGAAATATCAAAAGGATTTATTTGAAATAGGAAAAAATAATTGATATATCAAAACATTCTGACGGAGTGAAATTAAGAATTATATCTGCGGTGTTATACTATATGTCTTCTTTACTCCAATCTAAAAAAATTAAAAAATTATTATTAAAAAAAATGTATTTATTAAGTAAAAATATTGCCTTAAATTTATTTATTATAATTTCTCTAATCTGGATTAGTCTTTTTCAAACAGCTCCCTAATGTCGTGAAACAGAACGATTTCAATATTTGAAGACATTATTTTATTTCTTCGTTATAAAAAAATTTTAATGATTCTATAAATGTTTTATCAAAACGAGTTTATTCATGGAATAAAAAGAAAAAGAAATTATTATTATTCTAATCATATCAGTGATGAAGAAACATAAACATTTGACTATAACATTTAAAATCAGTAAAATTAATAACTTATCTTCTGGATCAAACTTTTCAATCAAATAACGAAATTCAATAAAGATAATTTTGAATCCAAAAAGCTCTACCAATCCAAACTTGAAGGACATTCTTTCATTAGTATCTTTTATTAGATCATATTCTTTTCTAAAAATAAAGAAATTGAAGGAAGAATGAAATTTCCAAAAGCATTGCCATCATATGGCAATTATATTTATTATACAATCTCTTTTTATAGCTTTTGTTAATCCTATTTATCTTTTATCTTTTCTTATAACATGAAAGATTTTATTTTATTAGATACTTTAGTCTATTTATTCTATATATATATATAAATATATTCACGAAAAGAGATTTCTATTTTTTATATTTTATATTTTTATTACATTTCTTCTAAAATATTAAAAAAATTTTGAACATTTTCTTTAAATGCTCTTATAAAAAATGTTTCGTATGGTTTATGAAAAAATAGACAATTTTTATACTCATTCAAAAAAAAAATTTATCCAAATCCTATTAACTTTAGCGATTTGAAAAATAATTTGTAAACTATTTTGAATTGAAAGCTGATATGCCATCCATCAAATTCCTATAAACATATCTGAAGAATTTTTACTTTCTAACAAGCAAGTAATCAATTCTTCTTAGATTTTTTATCTATAGAAATTTTTCTTTCTATAAATTTAATATTAACTGCTTGAGTTATAAAATCAAGTTTTTTACTTAAAATTTTATCAAGACAAAACATTAATATTATAAACTTTTATTCATATTTCATATTGATATTTATATTGATTATTCCAAAAATTGAATAACTTTAAAACAGCATAAATATCTCTATAAAATAAATCTTATAACAATAAATCAAATTTAATTTTATAAAATATTGAAATAAAATATTGAAAAATATTTTCTTTGAAATATTTTTGTAAATATAATAATTCTCAGACAATAAAAAATTTATTGATTATATCTATTATCAATTATATTTTTTTATATAAACAAATCAAATTTATAAAAAAAAATATAAATGGTTAATCTTCTATATTATTAAGAAAGAGATTTATATAATTATATTATATTTATATGTATGTAAAATATATTGCATTAGTTTTCTTGAAAAATATTAAAAATGATAGGATGATTTTTTTTCTTTATGTATTTTATTAAGTAATTAATATATTAAATATTTTTGTTTTGCATAGATTGCCGGCGTGGACAATCTTTAGTAGTTTGGGCGATCACAGAAGGTAGACAAGCCGCAAGAGAAATAGATCTGGCCTTAATGGGAAAAACTGGTCTTCCTGTTTCCGGTGGTATCATAAATAGTGTCGTGAATTAAAACAGAAATATTTTTCATTGTTAATCAATTAGAATTTGAATATTATTTTTTTCTAACCTTTTTCTTCTACCGTACTCTCCTATTTTTCTTTTTCTATCTTCTCACATAGTTGAATTATATAAAGTATGCGATATAAAGGTAGAAGAATAAGTACATTTAATAATTAAAAAAAAGCACGATCGATACAAGGAAATCAGTATTATTTTATCGTGAATTTTCACGATATCGAAAGATCTTATCGTCATTTGTGTTCATTCACGAAAAGAATGTTAGTTGGATATAGAATAGTTGAGTACAGAAGGTTTGCTCTTTTGTTTTGAATTGTCGTTTTGTGTAATATTCATTAATATCTATAAAAAAGAAAGAAACTATAATTATTAAATAATAATATTATAAACAAGAAATCGAAAAAAAATAATTATAAATATTATTATTAACCCTTCAAATTTCAAATTTATTTACTTCTTGAGGTAATATAAATTATTCTATATAATTAAAATCATTTTTTACGATCGATATAAGAAAAAAATTAAATTAAATCATTAAATAAAATAAAATTATTAAATATTTTTATTAAAATCAAAATCGAATCAAAATTATAAATTATATTTTGAAGATAATATTATATATACTTTGTAAATTTTTTAATGTATAATTCATTTATACAATATAACATGCGTATATATCATTTTTTGAATTTATTATCAGATATTTATAAAAAACATTAATGATGATATAATTTCCTTGATTATGAAAAAATTTTTCTTCAATAATGTTTAGTTATTTATAATGCAAATTATTGTACGTTCACTATCAATATCCAATATAACAATATTATTGTACATTCTGTATGAAGAGAAAGAAAATACTTCGAGACAATAAATAAATAAAATATTTAACTTCTAAATATAATTTAATTATATATTGTGTGCAGAATTGTAACATTTAGAAAATAATGTACGTACAATTACATACACACAATATATTTTTACCCTTTTATTAAAAAATTTGTATTAAAAAATCTAAACTACTTAATATTATTAATTTCAATATTATTCAATATTTTCTTATAAAATTGAAATTAATGAATGAAAAAAAAATGAATTCATTACATATAAAAAGCAATGTTATTTTTAGTTGGCTGGATTATTAATTAAGTTAATAAGCATGTATCATTTGATTCCATCTAATATTCGAGAACAGAAATGGCAAGAATTCTTACAAGATCAATTACAGGACCATCGAATTGCTCATATTCGCGAAGAAATTATTAGTATAGCAATCACAAATGGATTTGAGAAAAATCATTTTGAAAAGAAACTGTTTGAATTTAATAGTCTATGTGCCCGTATAGTTTGGCTTCGCTTATTCAATGCAAGTATTGATTTTTAAAATTTTTCTAATTTTTCTTTATTTTGTTTGCTTTCTGTTTATTTTCTAGTGGGTGTTCTCAGCATTAGATTCTTATCAGACACATTGCATAACTGGAAAAGCAATACATTTGATTGTTGATATCGAACCCCAATCTTTGCCAATGGATTCTTGGATATTTAAAAATGTTTCGCAAATTTTAACTCAAAAACCATCTCCACAGATACTTATTTCTCCGTTCCCATCAATAACTTCTATAAAACTTTCAAATCATCATGTTGAAAAAAAGAAACAGCATCAAATAAAATCAAAAAATATTAACAGAGGAAAATTGAAACCAAACAATAAAGAAAAAATAACATCTTCCAAAGCAAAAAAATTACATGATACAATTCATGAAATGAAAAAAACAAATCGTTATTTAAAAAAAAATATCAATTCTTTATCTTTGCACGAACAACGTATCGTAAATAGTTCAACAGAAAATAAAAATGATAAGTCAAATAATATTGAAAAAAATAAAATCAATATTTTTGAAAAAAATTTGAAATACAATAGAAACAATAATGATAATAAGAGCAATTTTAACAACAATCCTAAAAGTAAACAGGAAGATATAACAAATATTTCTCGATTATCAAAAAATATACAACAAAATGAAACAATTGCATTATATGATAAAGAAACAGCGCAATTTCAACCATTATCAAATAGGTAATATATAAATTTTCCAAAAAAAAAAAATTAAGATGAAAATTTAATTACTATTTTAAAAATTTTCATATAATTCTTCGTAAAAAAAAAAAAATTATAAAATTATGGAAAATTATATCTTTTAGGGTAGAAGTCTTGTATACAATTTTACCAGATCATACTGAAAAACTTGATTCAAACAATTCTATAAAATGAATTAAATAATTTTCGTGTATACAAGTAAAAAGATATTTCTTATTTTTTTATTTTATTGTTAAAATTACAAATTAGAATTCATATCACATATAGTCAATAATAAGTTAAAAAAAAAAAAATTAAATATTTTGTAGATACGTAAGATTATGATAAAAGAATACAAACATAATATCCAATATAATAAGAATATTTTATATATTATTACAAATTTTTAAAAAATTTATAATTCAATTTTTAAATTTGTAATTCAAAAAGTCAAATATACGTGATAATTTAAATAAATTTAAATTGAAAAATGAGGAAAATGAATAAAAACAATGTCAAGTATAATTTTTAAAATTTCTATTTTTGTTATTTTACTTTCTGCCATTTTTTTTAAGCAAATAATATTTAACGATATATTAAGTATAAAAAAAATTAAATATATGCACACACACACGTGCAAATATACGCACTCTTTTTCCCATGTTATACTTCTGTCCTTAATGAAGTACAAAAAATATAATTGCGTTTTATACTCTAAATATTCCTATATAACAAAATGAATCACGAACATCGTGCATTCTTTCTTCTTTTCTTGATTTTTGTTGTTATCTTAGCAAGTGCAAAAAAAACATATTTTTTATAACTATTTTTTAATCTATGAAATTCGTATAAACATAATCTATTATTTTCAAATTGTAACACATTCGATGTGTGATCCAATATTTCAATTTTTATCATTTCAATTACTTTTAGACGCGTATAAACATTGTTTGGAAAATTCTAACGCTGATCAGTCTTATAAAGTTATACGCGTGATTATTCTACACATTTTTTTTGTCTTTAAATGCGATTATTTTAAATTTCGAAATTAAAATATAACTAGTCAATAACATGATTATACAAAATGATGACAATGAATTATATGATAATTAAACAAATTATTCTTCTTAATATTATAGATATTATATATTATATATAATTTTATAGATATTGCAATCTTTGAAATTGTAGATTTGTATTTTGTAAATTGCGATTTTTTTTCTTTTTATTAATATCACAAGATTAATACCAATCAATATCTAAAATTATTGCAATTTTTTTAGAAAAAAAAAAAAGCATAGAAAATGAAAAAAATTTCGGTAGGATTGAATATATATGTATATATGTGTAGATAAATAAAGAAATGAATATAACTATATCCACTTATTATAAGTGGGTAAAATTATATTGATATATATCGATTAATAATCGATAAATAAAAAAAGAATGTCACAGAAGAAAAATATACAAAATTTGTATCAAATTACTTTAGATATCCATTGGTATTTTAGAAGCTTATAAGTATATAACACATGTATACATTATTTCTATTACTACTACTAGTTTTATCATTTAGCAAGAATAATAATTCTTGCTAGCAAAACTTGATTTAAATTTTACCGCATTATTACAAATGCAGAAAAATTATTATTACAAGTCTTATAACGAGTCATTTCTTCTTTGAATGAAGATATAGATTATATCTTTTATGAAAAAATGTCTCTTTACGAGAATCTAGAAATTTTTATCACCAATATTTTTAAAATTAATTCACAAAATATATCAACATATTTAAAGAAATATATTTTAATCTACAATATCAATTTAATCAGATATGTTTATATTTTTAAAAGAACATTATTTAAATTGAATTATGAATGTTAGGCAATATATAAGATCTAGATATCACGTAAAGAAACTTTTCAGACTTAATAATATTACAAATTTTTTTTAATATCACAATTGTTAAAATCCATAAATTTCATCCCTTCCCATTCTATTTTGCATCTCATATGTTTATCTTCTTTTTATTATTTTTATTTTTCTGATCCTTATATTGATTACCTTTAAATCAAATATATTGTAAAATAAATGTAAATCACAAAAATCCATCTTCGGAAAATAAAAATAACCATGTTGGAGCCCACCTATAGTTAGAAGAGCTTAGAATAATCATGTTTATCAAAAAAATTAATAATTTTCAGATCTCATCAGATTATTCATTATACTTGTTGATATGATCTATATAATTTTTTTTTCTCCAAAGTAAAATCTCTACTGATCATAATAGTACCTCCTCGTGTAAGATTTCTAAAAAAAAAAAAGTAAAAGAAAAATAAATAAATCAATAATGTATATTTATAAATTATTATTTATTATAGTAATTTGACTTACTTTAGAAACTGAGGTAACAAAATATGCCAAGATGTATGATCTTGTTTCAAAGTTAAATAAAGTTCGAAAGTAGATACTGTATTAGGGTCACATTGTATTTTTGATAGTTTTCTACATACACTATCCGTTTCAAAACTAATAAACAATGTACATCCTCTGTAATAAAAACAACATATGAAATATATATATATATGAAAATATATATGCACTTGGAGAAAAAAAAAATATTATTACTAAACATAATATCAAAACTTACCTAAGACCACAAGGTTCATTTTCAGCCATGCTAAGTACATTTTTAGCTATTCTTGGCAAAAGATCAGCAGGTAACAAAACTTCACCACATGCTAACTGTACATGCTTTGCTCTTCTTAATTCAACTTCTAATCGTTTTGCTAGAGCCTGGCAAGCTCCATCAAATTCTTCAGCTGTCCCAACTATAATAATAAATATTTAATTAATTACAATTATATCATTATTTCTTTTTACACACAAAAATTCGTGTGTAATTATACAATAAATTCTAATATTATTATTATATAATTAATAATAATAATAATAATATTATTATTAATAATAATAATAATAATAATAATAATAATAATAAATATGTATATTTATCTTATGTATCTTTATATATAGATCTAACAATAAGCAAATGCATTTATTAGCTGCGCACGCATGCATGAATACAAATCCTACATAAATATTACATGACAACCGGCCGGCTGTACCAGTAACCGAGTAACTTAGAAAATTAAAGTTTTTTTGATATTTGTAAAGTAAAACGTTCTTTATAAAAAAAAAATATATAAATATAAATATATATATATATAATTATTATAATATTGCTTGTTGATTATTTTTTTTAAGAAATTTCTTTTTTTTTCAAAAAAAAAAGTTATGGATTACATATATTCTGTTCAATTTTATATAAATTTGTATATTTCAAATGTAATGTAACGAAATAACGAAAAAACAAATAATTGAATAAATCACAAAAAATCGATTCTAAAATAATTTTGGAATGTTTTAAAAATAAAAAATAAATACTATACATTAAAATAAAATATCATATTTCTTTATTTTATAAAAAATCAGTCAATTTAAAAAACTTAAATAATTTCATAGTAATAATAATATCGATTATTGTTTCTTAATAGATAAGTATTATATATATATATATATATACAGATATAATATAAAAAAAAAATCAAATTTGAAAGAAAGAAAATCAGTTATATTAAATTATGAAAATGTATTAAAAGAATAAATAGTAGAAAAATGTACCTCTTGTGTTACTAAAATTCACATTTACAGGACATGGTAAAACTTCCATGTCGAAAGATATTACACATACACAAATAACACAGGATACGGTTAATGTCAGAATGACCTTCTTGAAATACACAATATATATATTATTTCTTCAATGCTTCGAATGTATTCAAAGCTTCAATATTATATTTTCACTAATAATAATTCAACAATTTTTATAAAACCGACAAAATCACTCTTTTTGATTATTTAAATATAAATATCAGTATAATCATAACTATCCTTTCTCTTTAACTTTCACTGGAAACTGCAATACTATATTGTCAAATGTAACACAACTCTATTTACATCATGCTTTAGACCGACACAACTGATTTGTCGACCAATGATGACGCGTCTTTTATATAAACACTCCCCTCCTTCTTAATTTTTCCCTTCCATCTTTCTTTAACAGACCGCCTAGCAACACCAGCTACGTGATGTTTCGCACTGCATCCACTTCGGGTATTTCCGTTTCTTGTCATTCGGATATCTTCGGTTCTTAATACATATGCTTTCTTCCATTTCTTCTGATTGTCCGAAACATTTCATTTTAACTTAACCACGTAGCTTACTAGTATTTTCAACTTTACATGTTTTTTTCTTGTATTTTAATCCATTTACTTTTTTATTATTTTTCTACAATCTAACTACAAAAAATTTGTTATAATTACTAATTTATTATTAGTAGAATATAATTTTAATTAATTATGTACGCACTATATGTAATAAATTCATTCTTTATAATTAACTTTTCATTTTTAAAATTAATTATAAAGTAATAATAATTATTTTTTGTTAAACATTTCTATATTTTAATTATTTCTAGATTAGTTTTAATTGTTTTTTTATTTATTTTATTATTATTGTTCGATGATTAATCTTTTTAGATTCTTCTTTTTCTATTTTTAAAATAAGTCATCGATATCGCTTTTTTTCTTTCTTTGTAATAAAGTCTTCTTATAACGTAAATATATTATCTTTCATTATTAAATCATACTATCATTTATATCCTTATTTAAAATATAAACAATTAATATTTGTAAAAATAAAATTAAATAATTAAAATAAAAATTATTTTTCAAAATATTTATTTTTAAAAAAATATATTTTTATATTCTCTATTTTTTTATAATATATAATTATTTTATATAATTATTTTATAATATATTTTAAAATTATGTATATATTTTATTTGTAATTTTATTTTAAAAGATTATGTTAAATATAATTTTATAAAATACATTATATTTTCGATATCATAATAAACCTATTTTAGTAAAGAGAATCAAATATTTTTTTTTATTGTTTTTTGATTATTCAACATATGATTATAAAAATTATATTTTTATAGCAATTAATAAAAATTTGTATTCATATCCTATATATGTATGAACAACATATAATAAATATCTAAATAGTTTTTAAGTCGATAAAAAATGCCTGGCTAATAATTGATGATGACTATACAATAATAGTTAATGTCAATAATAATAATAATAATATCAAAATAAAAGTATGAACTGAAGCTGTAAAAAAATTAAAACATGTTATTATGTTTTATATTATTATTAATCAGTGTTTTTTGCTCTATAAATTAATAAAAAACATAAATTTAGATATTCATTAAATATGAATATCATAATTATATTAAGATTTGATTGTTAGTTTGATTGTTAGTTTGAGTTTATTTTGCAATATTTCATTATTTCATAAATAATAAAATTTTTTAGCTAAAAATATATAAATATTTAAAATTTTTCAAATAAAAGTAATAGGAAAGATAATATTCATATATTGTAATAAATAGTAATAAATATAGTAATTATAGTTTCTTATATTTTGAATATTTACTTTCTTGTGTTTTTATCTACTCTTTAAAAATAGAACTACATAAACGATACAACTACTTTTCTATCATACATTATATGTTCAGTATATATACAATATATGTTATTTGATTGCTACCTTACATGAATTCATGTTTCATGTAAAAGTATTTATTTTTTCATTAAATAATTTTAAAAGATAATTTATTTTTATTCATTTGTTTATATTCACTTAATTATTAATAATAGAATTAATCAAAAATATATATATATAGATAAACAAATTGATCTATTACTATATTGAATTTATTTTATTACAATTGTTCTATTACTATTTTCAAAAGTAAATAAATAATCAATTTTATTTATATTATTTATATTATATGTAGAAACGAATAATATTTTGCTCTAAAGAAATAATAAATTTTATAATTGTTGATTTTTTTCTTTCTGATGTAATATTAATAAAAATTATTTTGAATCAATTTGAATTGAAATAAAGTTATTCCAATAATTTTTCTAATTCTATATAAAATAATATTATAATTAATAATTAAATCAACTGATTTTGTCTTAATATCAAGTAATTTAATATAAATATATTAAAAAATTTTCCATACTACACCTAACAGTATATGTATAATATAGTGTCTTTATATGTGCGCATGCGCTCATATATTCATAGCATATACTAAAAAAGTATGTGTGTAGATAAATGTTAGCAAAAATATAAATACTTTTATTAAATTTTTTTGATTCTTGAAACAAAAATTTGAATTCATATTTTATATTAAAATGATTATAATTAAAATTATATTGTTATTATGACATTTTAAAATCATCAATTCGTTTTTCCTAATCTTTTCTTTAAATTTGATTTATTTTTAATTTAATTAAACTTTATTTTGAAGTGCTAAAAATTTTAATCTTTTTTTTATATTTTTTAGCAAATAAAATCTATCTAGCATATTAATCTTAATTTTTAGAATTCATTAATTCAAAATTATATATACATATACATAAAATTGTTTTTTAAATATTTTGTAAATTACATTTACATTATATTAATATTTTATATAATAATTAGACAAGAGAAACATTGACATATCAAATTTAAATTATTTTTGTTGTTAGAGAATTTAAATTCTAAAGATTGTCCATGACTACATTAACATCCTTTAAATCAATTTGATGATTAATGATCAATAATTCATAAATTATAATAAAAATATAAAATTTATAAAAATGTATATATTTATTAACTCAATATACTTATTTGTTTTTTAATTAATCTGTCAAGATCTACATTTTAAAATTTTTTTCATTAAAATGTATATAAAAATGTAAACAAAATTTCTATTAAAATAAAATTTCACCTTTAATTACATAAAACATTGTAAACTTATAATAGATATATTAATTTTTATATAAAATATATATATTAATAATTTAATTAATTAATAAAATATTTATATTAATATATTAATAATTATTTGAAAAGTAAAAAAAGTAATTTAAGTTAATAGTAATATTAACTTTAATAAATAAATTACGAAATTTGTTATTTTTGACAATTATTTTTGATAATAATAAGTTATTAAATCAATAATTTGATTATAAATGTAATCATGCATATTTTACCATAGAATACAATTTATTTAAATTTATATATACTTTATATGTTTTTTATAAATTTTTATAAGTAAATGTCAAATATTTTTATAATTTTTCAATGTCATAAAAAATAATTGTGAAAATGAAATATCAATTTTAAATATAGCAAATATTAAAATAATATTAATTGATATTATATATATAATTTTTATATAATAATTTTAATTTATTTTATATATAAATTATATATAATAATTTTAAGATTTCAATAAAAAATTTTATAAGTTCATTATAATCGTCTATCAAAAATTCTATTTTAAAATATGTTGATTTTTTATATTTGAGATTACTATGAAAAGTTTTTTTACTAACGCCCTCTATCAAATCATCATTTGTTTCGGTAAGTTTAATGAAAAATGTCATCGACATCTTATGACATATATTACAATTTTTAAGTTGACGACAACAAAATGGAATATTTCAAAAGTAGCTTAAAGTCTGTCTTGGGTTCTACGTCTGTAGAAAATGAACTATCAGGCGGTGATACGGTATTTCGAATTTTTTAACAAATTAATTTTATATCTTTAGTCTTTTTAAGTCTTTTTGTATTCTAACACATGGTCACAATATTTTTATGTAAAAAAATAATTATCAATTATATTATTGCTTTATTTAATTAAACAATTGTATTTCATTATGTTATAAAATAATTAAAATAATTATACAGGTAGAGCGATTAGTAGATAGGTTACAATCATCGACATTATTAAATGATAGACGAGATGCTTGTCGAGAACTTAAAACTCTTTCACGAATTTACCGTGTTGAAGTAGGAGCTCAAGGAATGGATGCATTGAGACAAATTTTAGAAATGGATAGAACTGATTGTGAAATTATTGGTTTAGCATTAGATACTCTTTGTAATATAACAAATCCCAAGACATTTGATGAAGAAGGTAATATCTGTATATAATTATACGCTTATATAAATTTTATTATTTTTTATGTATTTTCAGTTGATAAGCATGGACCTAATAATAAAATAGGAGAACAATTTACTGAAATATTTATTAAAAATACAGATAGTGTAGGATTAGTATTAACACTCTTGGAAGAATTTGAATTTAAAGTTAGATGGCCAGCATTGAAATTATTAATGTATTTATCTACTAATAGATTAAAAGATATACAAGAAATAATTTTAGTTAGTCCTATGGGTGTTTCTAAATTAATGGATCTTCTTGGTGATAGTAGAGAAGTCATACGTAACGATGTACATTTTTATAATTTTCTAATATGAACAGTTTTGTTTATTATTTATTTATTTATTGAATTAAAAATTAAAATATTAAAAATTAAATTTTGTAATATTTTAGGTTTTATTGCTTCTTATTCAATTGACAAAAGGTAATGCAAATATTCAAAAAATTGTTGCATTTGAAAATGCATTTGATCGTATTTTTGATGTCATTGCGCAAGAAGGTAATGTAGAAGGTGGTATTGTTGTTGAAGATTGTTTATTACTAATGTTAAATCTTCTAAGGGGTAATATAAGCAATCAAAATTTTTTTAAAGAAGGTACACATAATTAAGCTAATTATTTTACTAATTATATCAATATGAAAATCAATATTATTATATTTTAGGCAGTTATATTCAAAAATTAACACCAATGTTTCAAATATCATCTGAAATTGATGATAATCCTCTAAGTGCATGGAGTTCACAAAAAGTATCAAATGTTCATTGTATGGTCCAAGTGATTCGTGCATTAGTGGCACCAAGTGGACCTGCACAGGTAATTGCTATAAATATTGTTAATAAATATGTATATTTCTTGTTTTTTTATATATTTGAGTGTTAAAAAAATCTTATATTTAAAATTAATGTATTGATTTATACATATAAAGGCAGTATCAAATTGTCAACGGATTATGAAAGCATGTGGACTTTTACAAGCTTTGTGTAATATATTGATGGCTAGTGGTGTACCTGCAGATGTCTTAACTGAAACTATTAATACAGTAGCTGAAGTTATTAGAGGAAATTCCAATAATCAAGAATTTCTAGCTGGAGTAATGGCACCTAGTAATCCTCCTAGGTACTTTCAATTAAATAATAAAATATTCAAATATTCTAAATTTATTGCATTATTATATTATTACAAAATTTGCTTTTTTTTTTAGACCTGCAATTGTTGTTTTACTTATGTCTATGGTAAATGAAAAACAGCCATTTGCTTTACGATGTTCTGTTCTTTATTGTTTTCAATGTTTTTTGTATAAAAATGAAATAGGGCAAAGTCAACTTATTCAAACTTTATTGCCTCAAGGAAATGAAGTACCATCATTAACGACAGGTTTGTCTTTTTTAAAAAACTATTTTATAAATTTTCTTTTAATAATATATTAAATGATATAATATAATAGAAATATAATAGGAATAAAAAATATTTTATAAATGTAATATTGCTAGGACAGCTGCTATGTGGAGGTCTATTTTCTTTGGATTCTTTATCAAATTGGTTTTCTGCTGTAGCATTGTCTTATGCATTGATTGATGACAACACACAAAAAGAACAATTATTACGTGTATTGCTTGCAACAAATATTGGAAAACCACCAGTAACTTTGATGCAACAATGTGTCATGTTACTGCAACAAGGGAATAAAACACAATGCAAATTAGGTCTTCTAATATTACTTTGCAGATGGATTGCACATTGTCTAAAAGCTGTAAAATCATTTTTGCTTATCGATTCATCTATAGCTTATTTAACAGCTTTATTGTCATCACAAGAAAATAATGATGATTTGCAAGAAACATTATTACAAAGTATGTGCGCCATGCTTATTGGATTGTGTATACATTTCAATGACAACAGTATTTCTAATTATACAAAGGTAACGAAGTTGTGAGATATAAACGAAACGAGACATGTTAAAAAACTATATATTATATTTTTCTTATTTTATTTTAGGAAAAATTATGTAATTTAATAGAAAATAGAATAGGATTAGAAAGATTTCAAGATGCTATTGGTGGTCTTGTTAGACATGAAGTGTATTCTAGAACTTTAAAACATCCTCAACCTTCAGCAAAGAATCCTTCAGAACTTTTATTAGATCATGAATTTTGTAGATTATCAAAAACATTAGAGGGTAATTATTAATCATATTTCTATATTATTCTGTTAATGCAAACTTTAGAATTTGCAATTTTTAGGTGTTATTATAAAGTCTGTTCTAGACGGAAGTAGCTTACATAATAAAAATCAGATAACAACTATATTACCAGACTCTGTTTTAGAAACACAATATAAAGAAGTCATTCGAGAACAAGATTCTCAAATACAAAAACTTAATCAACTTACAGAATCACTCATTAAAGAAAAACACGAACTCGAAGTATAGTATATATTATATATATTTATAAATAAGATTTTATAATGAAATAAAATTTATAAATCTTTAATTTATAATTTCTAATTAAAGATTCATAATTAATATTATTCAATATAGGTACAGATACATGATCTTCAATCAACTGTCAGTCATTTAAAAGATCAAAATTTAGTTTTACGAGCAGCACAAACTAATACATTATTAGAAGAAAGTGAATCCAATAATGTTGCATCCAATGAACTTTGCACAAAAGAAATAGAAAAGAATAAGACTTTGGTTACAGAATTAGAAAATCGTTTAAAAGAATATGCATCAATGATAAAAAAATACGAAAATGATTTTGAATATAAATTAAAAGAAAAATCTGAGGAATTAGAGAAATTAAAAAAAGATCAAGAAGATCTTTTAGAACTTTTAACGGAACAAGATAGTAAAATTATACTTTACAAAGAAAGATTGGTTGCATTAGGTGAAAAAGTATGTAATTTTACATAAAACTTTTTGTATATATTTAGATAAATAATAACAGCTTATGATTTTAATATTTATTTTTCATTTTTAGATTGAAACAGATGAAAGTTCTATTGAAATAGATACTGATGACCAACCAGAATATATCAATTCTGTTGATCGTATTGATTGATATAAAGATCTATCTGACTAATTTTAAAAAAAAAATACTATAAAAGTAATAATAATGAAACAATTTTTATTTCGATGATTTTTTACTTTCTTGTTTTTATCTTCCATTTGTTTAAAATAATAAATTATTGATAATAAATCAATAGATCTATTATATTATTAATATGATAAATTATAAATATAAAAATTAAATATTTTTATTATATTATATTATATTATAATATTTTTATTATATTATGTTATATAAGATAATTATTATTTATATAATATAATATTTTTAAAATATAGAATTTAGAAAAAATAAATACAAAAAATGATATATAAAAAAATCGGTTATATGAAGCTTTAAAATATTTAAGTTTACATTAGATGAAATGAAGCAGAAATAAAACAAGATGGCAATGTGACAAGAGCTGCTTCGATTTATTTTTATTTTATTTTGTCTAATATAAATTTAAATTATTTTTAACTTAATAAGTCTCAATTAATGTTTTTGTACATCAATTTTGTGTTTGTTTTAGAATCGATTCTTTAAAAATATCGCAATATATTAACATTATCTATAATTATATATATAATATTTATTTTATTTTATATATCATAAAAAAATAAAATTTATTTGAATAATAAAATTTAATGAATAAAGGGATAAATATTTAAATAGCTTGATTGAAAACACAGATATTAATCATAATGATTTAAATTAAATTTAATTAAATTATTTAAATTTATATCTTAAAGCATTAAATAATAATATTAGAATATTTTCCGAAACGATATAAAAATAAATATTGGAAATGGTTGATAAAAGGCAATCAAGAAAATAGAATTGATTTTGAAAATATCCATAAATAAAATTATTAAATACCATTTATCAATGAGCAATAAAAAAAAATACATTCCTTGCCATGTCATTCCCGATTCCCAAATATCAAGTTATTACACGTAAATATTTTAAATTAAAAAATAAAAATTTTAACAAAAGTATATACGTATTCTATTAAATTAAATACTATTTATATATATTTAATAAAACTATATATTATTACATATTTATCATAATACAATATGTGCTAATTTATATATATTATATATATAATGTGTGTGTGTGTGTGTGTGTCTATAAAATGTTTTCCCGTTGCTTAATAACTGCTTGTACACATTTTGCCATTGTTTGCGAAGCACGAGATATTGCATCCGTCATAAAAAAATTATCTAATGTTTTCTGTTTAACTTCTATTGGATTAGAAGACAATGAACCTGTCACTTCCTATAAAAAAACAAATTTAAATTAGTATTATTTATTATATAGCAAATCTCATTAAAATATATTATTATTTACTATATTTAAAAATCTTTAAAAATTAATTTAAAAAAATATTTACCTTTGATAATTCCACTACTTGAGTGAAATAATTAGCTGATTCTATATTACCATATCTAATTAAATGTGGCGCTATTTCTTCCAATCTAGATCTTATTTCAGCCAAATTGTCATAAGGCAAACAAATTCCACAAATCTATAAAAATATTAATTATTTTTTTTTCCAACTTGCACTTTTTTAATTTTATTAATATTTTTTAATAATTTAAGATATTAAATTAATAATATGTTATATACATAATAATTATAATAACAATAATATATTAACTAAAGAAACTAAAGAAAATAATTAATTATATATTAATTTACTTCAGAAAGAGCTCGTATGATTTTCCAATCTGGTCGAGCCATACCCGGTGGTGTAATTGCAGCTTGAGTTTGCTGTGCACGACCTTCTGTATTTACATATGTTGCAACTTTTTCAGTATATGCAGCTCCAGGAAATATGACATCTGCAATCGAAGCTCCTTCGTCACCGTGACTACCTAAATCATTAATAAAACTCATTATTTATGTTCTATTAATAAATAATATTATTACATATCTATGATATATACAATAAATAATGATATTTTTTACATACCTATATATACGATAAAAGTATTCGGAAAATCTTCTTTTTTAATATTTGAATCGTCAGCTGATAATAAAAAGAGAATTTTTGGTTGTTGTTTTTTAACTTCTTCAACAGATGATGAATAACCAACATCTAAAGCTGCCACTTGTGATGCATTTGTATGAAGAATATTTAATATTTTCCATTCTTTGGGAGCCTAATAAAAAATATGTAACCAATATTTTTATGATAATTATGCATATAATTATAATAACAAAAGATAGTTTTATCATTTTTTTCTTACTTCTATGTTTTCTTCTATAGTTTGTGCCAATAATTGTGTTTCAGATAAAATTTTTGCTCCATCTTTTCTGGTTAATTGCTCAACACCCAAGATAATTAAAGGTTTCTTAGCAGATTTCAAAGTACTTGAAAATGAATGAGTACCATTTTTTAACTGTGTTATAATTTCTGGAGATTGACCTAAATGCTAATATTTAAATATTGGTCTTAAATAAATATTAACTAACAGAAAATAATGATATATATATATATATAATCAAGATATATATTACGAGTTTTTTTACTTACTTCATAATCATAAGTTAAATCTATTTTCGGACCAATTTGCGCAATGATTTGTTCACCGTGAATATATCCTTTTCTTATTCGAGTATTAACTAAAGGTGCTTCATATCTTGGATTAGTACCAATCAATAATACAACGTCAGCCTCTTCTATTGCAGCAATTGTGTTATTTAGTAAATAATTATTTCTTATATCAATACCTGTGCCATGCTTTGGAAAATTTTGTTCTGTTGCAAGAATTTCACTGCCAAGTCTATTTACTAAATCTTTCAAAGCTACAAGAGCTTCAGCATCAGCTAATTTTCCAGCAATTACAGCACATTTATTTGGAGCTAAGTTGCGAATAGCTTGAGCAGCTAAAAAAAATATATTATCTCAATATAGTAAATAATATAATGTCTCAATATTATTATATATAAATATTATTATTAAATATAAATATTATATATAAATATTATTATATATAAATAATATATTATATATATATATAATATATATATTCATTAAAATTATGTAAAACAAACATAATAAGATTTAAGAATTTAGAATATTTCAAAATATTAAAATTATATACAACATACTTGTTACAAGAGCATCTTCCCATTCAACAGCTTCTAATTTTCCATTAATTTTTATCATAGGAGTTATAAGCCTTTGGCGTTTCAATCCATCATAAGAAAAACGAGCTTTATCAGATAACCATTCTTCATTTATTTCCTATATAATATATCATAAAGAACATTTATAAATATATTTTATCAACAGTTATTATATTAATAGTACCTCATTAACTCTTGGTAAAATTCTCAAAACTTCACCCGTCCTATGAGATATAACTATATTACTACCAACAGCATCAAGAACATCAATACTATCTGTACGACGTGTTTCCCATGGACGAGCAACAAAAGCATATGGTTTACTTGTTAATGCTCCAACAGGACATAAATCGATAATATTACCAGATAGTTCAGATAAGAACATTTTCTCTACATATGTTCCTACCTATTATAATAAAATTTAATAGATGATATAATAAATGATATAATTCCAATAATAGAATGAAAAATTGTTAGACATACTTGCATATCATTTCCACGACCTGTAGTTCCTAAATCATCAATACCAGCAACTTCAGATGCAAAACGAATGCATCTTGTGCAATGAATACAACGTGTCATAATTGTCTTTATTAGAGGACCAATATCTTTATCTTCAACTGCTCGTTTACCACTATAATTAATATCAACAAATCTACTCCGATCACTACCAAATGCCATACTTTGATCTTGTAAATCACATTCACCACCTTGATCACAAATAGGGCAATCTAAAGGATGATTTACTAATAAAAATTCCATGACACCTTCTCGAGCTTTACGAGTTAGATCAGAATTGGTTTTTACTCTCCACCCTTTCATTACAGGCATGGCACAAGCTGCAACAGGCTAAATATTTATACAATAAAATACATATATAATTCTATAGTTTTATATATAATTTTAATATAATTGAAATTTATTATGTTTGTGAATGTATATATATATATATGTATATATATACAACTTATATTAAAAAGGAAAAGAATAAATACCTTAACTTGTTTTTCAATTTCCACAAGACACATTCTACAATTTCCTGCTACAGCTAAACGTTCA
This sequence comes from Apis cerana, assembly GCF_029169275.1. NCBI lineage: Eukaryota > Metazoa > Arthropoda > Insecta > Hymenoptera > Apidae > Apis > Apis cerana. The sequence goes on along the minus strand of NC_083854.1, from coordinate 407,066 downwards.
TGATAACAAAATCTAGGAATTTCTACTCCTATTTTTGCAGCAGCCTAAATGTGATATTAAATAATAATATAAAACTTTTTGATTAAATATTTTTACTTAAATTACTTAGATTAATATACTAAATATAAATAATATTTGATCAATGAAAAGGTTATGTTACTTGCAAAACAGTTGTTCCTGGTGGAACTTGAACTGGTTTATCATCTATGAATACTTCTACTAATTCTTGCTGAAATTTAGACGATGTTGTATGTAATCCTACAGTAGGAAATCTGCCATTCTGTAATCCCGTAGATAATCTTATCACGGGAAATCTTAACATTTTGGTCCAGTTACTGTTAGATGTCAATGTTATGCTGTTATGTAAGAAAATTTTATTTCAAAATTTACAGTAATAAATTAATAATAATCTAATCTATAAATAATAATAAGTAATAATCTAAATATATAATTAATAAAATCATATTTTTTTAATTGTTATAAAACGAATAAGTTAATATATATTAAGTATTAATAAGTATATTCTAATTTTATAATTAAAATATTCATTTGTTTAATCAAAATTACCAAATCTTTATCTGTTATGCAAATTTCTCTTAAACTTCGCGAACCTAAAATGGACGATCTACAAAATCAATCCAAAATAGGATTCACTACAAATAATATATATATTATTTAATTATATATTTTCGAGCATTGACAAAGTAGTATTTGCATGATATGAATTAATTTTAGAATGCATTCTTCGCGACATCTATCAAAAAAGATTACATGTAAATATAAATTCGATTATAAATAATAATTATTAAATTTTATTTTGATAATGATTATAATGATTTAAAAATAATCATGAATTCATATGCATAAATATATATATACTTAAATATACATGTATATAAATTTTAAATTTTTAAAATGAAATTTAAAAATAAGTAAATATCATATTACAACTATAATTTAATTAATTTCATAAAAAAAAAAATACAGATAAAAGATTTTTATGAATATCTTTATCAAATCTCTATGAAGTATAACAAACTAAAAAAAAATAAAATGAACAGAAATTAGAATGAACAGAATATTGTCTAAATAAAAATTGAAATATTATAATATATAAATTAATTATATTTTAGAAAAAAATAATTAAAATAATTTTGCAATTAAAAAATTATAATTTATAGTTACTCTCTAGTTATTTTATTATTTCCCAAGAATTGCCGGAATGACGTCATATTACAAAATATGAACCGTCAATTTTTCATTGAATATAGCCTCGTTTTCCGGTAAGCAGATAAGGGGGACAATATTACAAGTAACTTCAGTTAAGTGTCTACATTTTATTTAATCTTCCATTATGGCTATTGGTGATCTTAAAACTGATAAAGGTATCAAAGATTTAAATTCTTATTTAGCAGATCACAGTTATATTGAAGGGTAAGTGTATTTTTATTTTTATAAAATTTATATTAAAATACACGTGGTTCTATACTAATTTTACTAATATCTTAAGATCATTGAACTATTAATTAATTTTTTTTCATTTAATTTTTATATGTAATACTTCAAATTATATTTTTTTTTTATATTTGTGTTTTACTACACGTGTTTTTATCTCAAAAAATACTTTTGAACATTTTTTAACATAATAATTTATTTCATTTATATGTATGTTGAAATATAAATTAAAATTAAAAAGAATATAAATATATAAAATATAAGATAATTATTACTGACGATTAATAATATCAATTTTCATCTTTTGAATAGTTTTTTATAGAAAACTAAAGCAAAATTGGAAATGAAAAGAAAAAATTATGAAACTGATGAAAATGAAGATAGAAAAAAAATCATTGAAAAATGCATATTTTGAATAATATCATCAATGAATATAAAAAAATTGTCTTTAAATTTGTTTTCAAAAATTTTGATATTATTTATTCATTAATTTAATATTTATTATAGATATATAAATAATAATATATATATATATATTCAATAAGAATATAAATGAATTTTTATAAGAATGTTAAACATATATTATTATATTTTTAAGGTGGCAACCTACTCAAGCAGATGTAGTAATTCTAGAAGCTTTAGGAAAAACTCCAACATCTTCAAATCCTCATGTTTTACGATGGTATAATCACATCAAATCATATGATTTAAAGACACTTCCAGGAGAAAAGAAAACACCTGTCATATTAGGTAATAATACAACAACAGGAAAGAATGAAGAAGATGACGATAAAGATGTAGACCTCTTTGAATCCGATGAAGAAGAAGATCCTGAAGCTGTAAGACTTAGAGAAGAAAGATTAAAAGAATATGCAGAAAAGAAATCTAAAAAACCAGTACTTATTGCTAAGTCCAGTGTTGTATTAGATGTTAAACCATGGGATGATGAAACTGATATGAAGGCTATAGAAGAAATTGTGAGGTCTATTCAAATGGATGGTCTAACTTGGGCAGCATGTAAATCATTTTGCTGTTTTTTAAAATCAAATCTAAAATTCAATTTTACAAAATTATCAGTTTTATAAATATTATGTTTCCAGCTAAATTAGTTGCAGTGGGCTATGGCATTCATAAGTTCAGGATAATGTGCATTATAGAAGATGACAAGGTATCAGTAGATTCACTGATAGAACAAATAGAAAGTTTTGAAGAATATGTTCAATCTGTTGATATTGAATCATTCAATAAATTATAAGTAATTGTTTATATCTATTATCTTCAATGTAAACTTAATAAATAATAATCATTGTTTATATATATTATATATATTATATATATAATATATATATATATATATATATATGTTATATATATAATATATATATGTTATATATATATATATAATTTATTATTGAAGAGAAAAATTAGTAATTTCAATAATAATATTAATAAAATTGTAATTGAAGTATTACTTAATGATATTGCTTCAATATTTATAATAGACAATTTAAAAATTGATATTTTATTTTGTTATTACAAAGAAAAACTTAAAACTAAAAAATATAAAAAAGAATTGTCATTTTAATTAAAAAACAATGATAAACAAATTATTTAAAATTAAATTTCAACTTCATATAAGATAAAAAATATAAATTCTGAAATTTTGATAATATATCTCAAAGTTTAGATTATGATTTTGCAAAATAAAAATAGTAATTCCAATGTTTTATCTACATAGTTTTATCAAAAATCACTAATCACAAGATATTATTTATCACATATACCTTATATATAAGTATTGCTTGGAACATTATTTATTAAATTAAAAATTTTTGTTAATCAACATAGATAGGTTTTATATGTAGATATTTTATTATTCATGATAGAAAAATTCAAATATCTGCTCTATGTTTAATATAGACAGGAAATAAATATTGCCATGTTTTTTCACAGACACATAATTTTTTTATGTCATCAAATTTTATGTAACATATTGAAACTATTACTTAGAAAAGATTAATATAGATATTAATATAAGAACTATATAAGAAAATTATTAAAATTATAGTATTGCTTAAGTTTTCTGGGAATATAATATGAAAACATTGGAATACTTTTGTAGTAAAATTTATTATGAAAGCTTCAAATGTTAATATAAAAAAATTATTAAAAATATTATTTAATTCCTATTAAACATTTCAATAAAAAATTCAGTAATAATAAAATCTAAACTAATAATAAAATTTTTAATATTTAGATTGTCATAGTATTTTATATCTTCTGTTAACACTTTATTTTATTGATTAAAACTTTTATTTTTATTATTATAGTTTGAATTAATTTTATTATTATTATATATTATTATATATTTAATAATAATTAGTAATTAATAATTAATTAATAATTTTGTTTTTTTAAAAGTGACATTTTCCAGTTCCATTTGTTACTAATGATTAGATTGAATTCATATTGCTCATAATAAATAATTCACAACAGATCGTGAATTATATTTATTGATAATATAGAACAATGAATTGATTATTTGCAAGCAAATTGTAAAACAATTTGCAAACTATATACAAATTATAAAAATGATGATTAATGAAAAAAATATAGAAAAATATTCATAATTAATGAAAAAAATTAAAAATTAATTTTCGAGAAAATTGCATTTTACAATTTACTAATATGATTTCTTGATTGTATCTCAATTTATTGTTTAATCTCAATTTTCGAGAAAATAAAGACTTGAGTAATGAAATTTTTTTTTTCAATTTTTAAATTTTATTCTATATTTTTTACTTATTTATATATAGAATAATATTTTTTATTTATTTATAATGGAATAACATTCTATTTAATTTATAGTTGAAAAATTTGATTAATTTCAAAAAATAAATTTATTATATAGATTTATTTCGAAATTCAAATAAAAAAAATCTTTATTTTATGAATAATCATTTCTTGTCTGATTATACATATCATAGACAATGATGGAATGCATTTATTAATACGTTATAAGCAATTGAAATTTACATTAAAGATAAAAATCATTAAAGACAGATTTATCTCACTTTATTTTTGGTTTACTTCATCTAATGCAAAATTAAATTATTTATAACTTAATAAATAAGTTTTAATCGACATTTATATTTTTGTGTTTATATCTCTTAAATTTGGATCTTCAAAAATGATCCTTCACGAATATATTAATACTTTATGTTATCTGATATTGAAATCCGGTTTTAGTATAGTTTTTTGTTTCATAAATAAATTTCATATGCAAGTTATTCACTAAAGAAAGATATAAGAAAAAAAAATTTTTTTTTGAACGAAATGAATTACGAAACTGAATAGTTCTTGATTGCTAATAAATAAAAAAATTATTTTTTTAAAATTATATTCATATTAAAATATAATTTGAAATAGTATATAATAATAAAATTAATTTTTTAAAAAATTTTTTTAAAAATAAATAAATATAAATATAAAATATATATAATGAATATACAATCGAAATATAATATAATTAAATATAATATTAATCGAAATATATAATTAATATCAATCTATAATTTCTATTTTTAAAGTTTTAAAATCACGATAAGTTGAATTCTAAATTGTTTTCATCATGTTTTCCAAGAAATAGTCCTTGCCACTGACCTCAGTTAAGATCCCCACTTCAGCAAACGACAACTCTCTTATATATAAAAGAGAACGTTAAAAATTCTATGTATATTCTTCCGCGCATCGTGCAGGTACTTTCAAATAGCATTAACAAAATTGAAGATTCGAAAAATTGCTTTGTTTTTCAAGAATTCGTCAGTTAAAATAAGGATGATTTTTTTGTTAAATTCTTCAGGAATTATGTGCTTATTATTGTTATCTTTGATTTATGGTAAGCATCATTTTATTTTTAATAATAAAGGAAAAATAAATTTCAATTATTATTATTTATAAATTAAATTGGAATAAATTTATACACAGTTTTTATAGTAAAGTAAATTTGTATAAAATAATCAAACTTTTTTTATAGAATAATAATTTAGAAATAAAATATATATTGTTATTAAAAATAAAATATATCAATTTGTAAGAATATAGAATAGAATTTTGCTATTTTTTTTTAGGATCCTAAAAATTATAAATTTTTTTTGTTTTCCAATGTTTAAATTTAGATTTCAAATACCATTTTAAATTCTAGAAATTGATCGAACAATTATGTATATGTAAAACTTAATATTAATGTAGCTGATGAGATAAGTCGATACTTATAGACAAGATTTTCTACCTGTAGATAAAAAATACCTCCTACATTCGTTGATGAAATTATAGGTAATACAGTTTTTTTTAGTTTTCTGTATGTATTTCAAATGGAATTATTATTAAATTTTTATTTGTTGGAAATTTGGTTTACATTGAATTTATAATATGTTATATTGAATTATTAGAGATTCTAAGTTTTATTAATTTTTGAATTTAAAGGATAGATCTAGATCAATATTGAATTATATTTAATATTTATTACTTTTGATAAAATAATTTCCTAATATTAAAAATGATATTTTATTTTAGAATCTATTTACCAACTATTAAATTGAGAATTGTAAAAAAGGCAATAATTTTTAGTATCTTGATTTATAATTTTAAAAGAAAAAATCAACTCGGAATTCGGCAATTTTCTTTGTATACAATTATATAACTGTTAAATAATTCTTTTGTAATATATAATTATATATTACTTATACATACATATGACATAAATTACACTTACGTATTAAAAAAATTCAAAATAATTAAAATATATTTATTTATTGATTCATAATTATATTTTTTTAAATATATTTTATTCATTTTTTTTTAATTTATTTAAAAAATACTAAATTTGCATATATTAATTTATAATAAATTACAATTATATAATTTATAATTCATAATAAACATTTCAAAGAAATCTTTTTTTAATAAATATAATAGAGCAACAAACATTGGTAATAGCAACAGAAATGGTACCAAGGGTATGTCTGGGATGTATATGTGAAGCTGCTTCTGGATGTAATATTACAATTGGTTGTGATGAATCTGTTTGCGGACCATTTCGTATAACATGGAATTATTGGGCTGATGCCGGTAAACCAACACTTGATGATAATTTAAACGAAAATGGTTAGTATACATATTTAATTATAATTTTATTATAAATGAAATTTAATAATTAAAAAAATAAATAAAAAATAAATAATTAAAAAAAAAAATTTGCTTTTCATTTAGCATATGCACGATGTGTAAACGATCCTTATTGTGCAGCTCGTACAGTACAAGGTTACATGATGAAATTTGCTCAGGTATACAAGATACATTAATATAAATTTCATTTAAGCATGTAATTATTTATCGAATTCGTTATTTTAAAGCTTTCAGGAAAAAAAATTTACTTATATAAGTAATATTTTATTTTGTTTAAAAAAAAATATGTGAATTCAAATAATTTTTCTGTAAATGAAAATATCTAAAAGAATAAGATTTTGAGAATCAATTCCATTTTTTAAGTATATTTCTAATATATAATATATATAATAATATATATAAATATATAATAATCTAATTGCATCAATATATATATATATTAATTGATGCAATTGGGCTATTTTTTTTATAAAAAAATTATTAAACTTTAAAATATATAAAAAATTATTAATTTAATAAACATTTTAATTTTGTAAAATTTATTATAATGTAAAGAAATGAATATAAAAAGTTATATCATTTTTTTATATGGCAGTTTTCCAAAATACAAATTAAAATATTTTTAAAAATGACAACACTTCTTTATGAGAAATGAAAAAATATATCAAAAAAATATATAATTCTATTAAAAAAAATAAAATATATTCTTTATATTTCAACAATGAAGAAATCATTTATATTAAATTATTTCCATCAAAACATAACATTTCAAAATATAAGTTTTATTTGAAACATTTTTTTTATAATGAATAATTCGATTGATAATTATATGTAGAAGTTTAAATAATTCATAAAACATTCTATATAACATTCTATGATTAGAGCATAATTATTTACTTTTCTTCTTTATATGTTTATTTTTAGGATTGTAACAATGATGGTAATATTAATTGTGATGATTTTCTTCGCATTCATCGATTAGGTGGATATGGATGCAATGGTTCTTTAAATTCAAAATATGAGAATATTTATAAACTTTGCATGCAGACTTTTGAAAAACAATAATTAACAATGCAGGAACACTTAAGAAGAATATAAAATTACATAAAGAATATAAGATTATATTTTACACACATACACACACACACACATGTATGTTAATAAATATAAAAAATAAATATATGATAATAATTTTATTTAATCCTGAAAAATTAGAAATTGATTTAAGAATTTTAGATTATTTGCTTTAAATTTTCATTTATGATAAATAATTAATAATAAGAAAAGTTAAATAGTTCAATGCTTTTATAAAGTGATTTTTTTTATTATATTTTTAATAAAATTAATAAAACTTTTAATAAATTTTTTTTTAAATTTTTAATAAAACTTTTTATTCTATATAAAATTTAAAACATAATTTTAGATCCATGTAAAATTAATATTTTATCTACAATTTCGATTCTCTTTTTTAATATTATTTTTTCCTTATCTAATATAGTACACATATCTATATTTTTTACCAAGAAACAATTTATAAATAAACGAAGACTTTCTCTAAAAGTCTGTAATTGAGAAGAAACAGATATTCTTTCGAATACTTGGATAGAAGCCTGTTCATTTTCATGCAATAGAATTCCCAATATAATTTGTCTAAGAAATGTAATAGTATGTTTTTCAAGTTCAGTAAATTGAATAACCTGTAATAAATAATTTAAAAATACAAGATAAATTCATAATATATATTGATAACAAATGAAGAATATAGTACTTACTTTCAAAATTGACAAAGCAAGACATTTTTCAATGAGTAAATGAATTAAAAATTGTGTTAAATTAATTAGTTGTTTATTATTGTATGCTTCTAATGTTTTCAATTTGTCCCAAAAATTGCATTGTATTGTAAGCTAAATCATTATTATTATATTAAAACATTAAAATATATTATTAATCATTTATATATATATATATATATATATATGAATACACAGGATATACAAAAAAATTTATTAAAATTTGTAAGAAATAATTGAAAGTAAATATTAATTATTGTTAAATAATAATATTATTGTTGCATCTTATAGCATACTAATAGAAATACTAAATATTTCTTGTTAATTTTTTGTATATTTAATATTAATTTAAAATAAATTTTTATATTTAATATATATATATGTACAATCAAATTTGTTTTAAAATGAAACATTTTGTTTTTTATGTGCTATTTTTTTTTCTACTTGATACATAAATAAATATAATTGTAATTTTTTCGTATAAAAAAATATTTGTGCTATTTTACTCCTAAACTATAAATTTATTAATTTTATTTATCTAATTTTTTTTATAATAATCAATCTTATAAATTTATTATATAAATAATCTTATACATAAGTAAATACATGTAAAATGTATTTTTTAGACATTAAGTTAATAAATTTTTTAATAAAAAATTTGCTAATGTTGAAGTATAATTATAATTAATTTTTTTCATATATATCTTGTGCAGTTTAATAAAATATAGTTATTACACACCTGATATTTTCTATTATATTCACATAATTTTTGAGCTAATATTGCATAGTAAGGATTAAATTTATTTTCTTGTAAACAACAATGTATTAATACATGTATGATTTCTGTTTCTTGTTGATTTTTCAAATCAAGATGATGAAGTTTTTCAAAAGCATCTAAATAGTCTTCAGCTGTCATAATAATACAAAAAATATTTTTTCTTATATCAGTATTCATTCTTTGTTTTTGTGCTAATTTCAAAATTTGTATACTAAAATTAAGATTATTATGTTCTTTTAAATTTGTTTTGTCACTTATATTATTTGAACCAGACCAAGCTGATCCTATAATCCACCATTTTCCTTTTTCATCAACTGTAATGAAAGCATATATAAATAAGTTATGCTTTAGTATTAAAGTTATAAATACTATATACCATGTAATAAATCCTCCAGTGATACATTGAATTGTGTTATTGTATTGCCTTTTCGTATTATATTTTTAATAACTTTTTTTAAGTGTTCCACATGAGAAGGATCATATTGAGGTATTTTATTAATATTATTATTTTTTATTGCTAATAAAATGTCCAACATAAATTTAACTCTTGAACTGCACAATATTAACATTAACATTTGATTAGCATCTAATAATTTTTATTTTATATTTAAAAGATATAAGAAAACTTACTTTTTTTCACTTTCATGAACAGCTTTTCGTTGTAAATTTTGTATAAATTCTTTTAAAGCATTTGGATCATCCTTTCTCAATGAAAATCCTACTGTCTTTAAGATAAGTAATATTAATTCAATTTCTTTTTCTGTAAATTTTATTATAAATTTGTTAAGTATTTCATAAAGAAGCTTGTATCCAAATACCTGTATAAAATAAAATTAAAATAACTATTAATTTCTCTTATATTATAAATAACAATATAAATTATTGTTTAACAAAATTTTCATACTTTAAAATTATATAGATGTGAGATAATAAGAACTACATTATCCAATTCTTTATTTTCTATATTTTGAAATTTCTCCATGATTTCAATAAATTTTTTAATAAGCTTTTCTAAAAAATTTGCACCTACTTCAATACCAATATTAGCATGTAAAATTGCAATTAACATCATATGTTCACAAATAAGACGATCTGGTGTAATTACATGTGATATTAAACTTTCAAGCACTAACTCTGATAATATATTGTTCATATTATTACGACTATTTGTCATATATAATGCTTCTATCTGTAATATGTAATGTAAATATAAATCATATAATAAACAAATTCATCTTAAATACATACACTTATTTATATAACTATATTTTGTTTTATAATTATACGATTACCTGATTTACTATATTATGCATATTATGTTCTGCCACTCTATTCAAACAACCCTTTAATTGTTTTTTTAAAAAATGTAATTTTTCATCTTCATTTGAATTTATATTATGTGTAATAGTTGCTCGTATAGCAGGTGGAACATATTTGTTTGCATTGTTTGCATATATAATATTACCTTCTTTATTTCTTTTTCTTCCATAAATATCTTCCCAAAAATCTTCATCATTATCAATACTATCAATTTTTTTAGTTTGTGTATTTAAAACTTTATCTTTATCTGAACTATTATTGTTACTTTGTTCTATAATTAATGTATCATTTTTCATTTTTAATTCGATATTTTCATTTTTATTTTCTTTAATATTATCTAATGCACTACTTGTATACATATTTTTTTCTACTTCTAAAGAATTTATATTAAATTGATTACTATCATCTTCTAAGATTTCTTCTTTTGTTTCTATAATATATTTTTTGTTTTTTTGTAAACAAAAATCCAAAATATCTATTCGTATATTAAGAAAATATTATAATTTTCATTTCAAAGAATTAATAATGAATAAAAATTTATTATAATATTAATATTTTCACTGCTAATAGGCAAACTTCTTCTGTTGATGAAATCTCTACAATAAATGAACTAATGATTTAACTCATCAGCGAAAATGATAAAATAATAAGTCATCCAACAAATATTTTATAATCAAAAAGGATACAATCTAAACCATCAGTTACAAAAGATTTAGGGATTGTCTTCTTCTTTCTTTTAGTTAATTTTAATTTCTTTTCCAATTTTCTAATTTCTTTGTCTTCTTTTAAATTAGCTAGTTTGAGTAATTTACATTTTTGTATTTTTTTTTTATATTCAAATTCCTCACTTTTTTTGGTTTTAACCTGTTCGGAACAGTTGATCATAGATATTACTGAATGATATTCTTTTTCAAAACAATTCTTTTTTGTACATTTTTTAGAACTTTTTAATCGATTTATCTCTTTGTTAATGATTTTGTTATTATTCGTTTTATTATCATTAATATTAGATATATTCACACATAATTCACGTTTATTTTTAAAATAAATTAATTTATTCATTTTTTTTTGCTTTCTAAGTTCTTTCCGCATTTGTTTTCGAGATTTTCCTGTTAATTTTAATTCCACTTTTTTAGTATTTAATTTTGATTGTTTCGATAATTTCATTTTATATTCTATTAAGTTATATAGGTTATATACAATGTCTCAATTGACAAGAATTAATTCAATCAAGAATTGAAAATCATAAGATTCCCAAAAGCGGATTCTGGCTAGATTTACAAAATTAAAAGACTTTAGACATGTTCACTAATTTGGATATACCAAATAATGACTACTTACTACTTACTACTACTATTAAATAATTTAATACATAAAAAAATATTCGAATTAGTATTTGAGCTTCAGAAATTGAAAAAAATGAACAATAGAATTTAAAAAAATATATAAAAAGAATTAAAAAAAAAGATATTAAGAAAAGAATAAATGATATATAAAAATAATATAATATAAATATAAATATAATATTTATTCATATCAATTTGTAAAAAAGGAGTGTTTTTAATATAAAGGAGTATTTAAATATAATTCATTTATTCAAATAAGATTAATATTTATGAATAAAAAATAAAATTATAATTTATAATATAACTTAAAATTCATAATAATAATAATAATTTTAAAAATATCACAATAAAACTTTATAAGTTTCAGAATTTCATACTTTTTTGAAGTAATCTTCTTTATATATATATATATATATTTATATAATATATTCATTATTTTATATTTTTATTTCATTATAAAATTATTTTTTTGTAATTATATATTATTGATTTAATACTTTTTATGATTTTTTTTGTTCCAATTCTTTATTCTAAGTTAAAAATAATTTTTTTATATTTTTTACTATTAAAAAAATTTCAATATTTCAAAATGAAATTCTAAATTATTTGATTGTTTGAGTTATGTTAGCCATTTTAAATTTGATGATTTTTTTAAATTAAAACAAAATAAGAAAAATTGATAAAAAGTAAATAAAAAAATAAATCAGAATAAAAAATCAAAATAAAAAAAAGAATGAAAAATCAAAATAAAATCAAACAAAAAAAATTTTTTTTTAAAGAGATTCTATTAATGTTCGAATAAAGAAATAGATTCGGATAAATATATTTAATTACTAATGGAATATTTAGTCCATCAAATCATTTTAGTAACCTATTCGATTAAATTCTAATATTTACATATAAGTTACTAAATTATTTGCTATTTTATTAAATTATTGGATGAACTAAGTTTAATACATATTCTGACTGAGAATAATATAAAAAAGCTAATTAGGAAAGAGGAAGAAATAACACGCAACCGGCAACCGGGATGCATGTCTTAAGACACGACGATATTTCTTTATTTTTTTATAACTTATTTTAGTTATTATTATAATTTTTATTATTTGATAGTTATGATAAATGTCATGGTTTTTATTCATCGTTGGATTATTATGATATTAAATTTGGTATTATAATATATAATTTCATTATAAAAGAAGTTACAGTATTTAATGTTGAATGAAAGCATAAATAACATTTAATGTGTTCCGATAGAATTGAAAACATAACAATTACATTAACTTCCAATTAGCTTTCTTTCAGTTAGTCTTTATTTTCAAATCAATATTATGTAATATATAAATATTATGTAATATATAAACATTCATTAAAAATTACTAGCTCGATCTTTATCATTATTATTCATAGTAAAAAAGATAGAGTTAAATGATTTTAGAAAAAGCATATTTTGATGTTCTTAATTTTTTTATAAGATACATAAAAGACATATGAAAGTCACAAAAGGATTTTTTTTAAATAGAATCACATATTTTTTATTGCATCAATTGATACGATTTGACACAAAAAGAATATTAACTTATTAAGTTTAAAAATTATTAATTTATTAGATTTTTTAATTTAAAAATTATAATATATATATAAAATTTATCATATGAAATACAAAAAAAAACAAGAAAAATAAAATATTGTTTTATGAATTTATCTTTTATATAATTTTATATAATTGTTTTATGAATTTATCTTTTATATAATAAATTTTACAAACTTAAATTAAAATATTTCCTAAATTAATTTCTAAATTAATTTTTGAATATAAATAATTTAATACTTTTTTGTAGAGAATATCAAATTATATTAATTTGTAGTGTAAAAAATATATGATTTCATTAAAAAAAAAACTTTTAATCTTTACATATCCATGATGTGTCCATCTATAAAAAAATTAATAACAAATATGCCTTTTTAATTCATTCAAATTTATGTGAAAAATTTTTTACTATCAATAATAATAAAAATTAAAGATAATAATTCTGATAAATCATCATATATTTTATAGCAAATCTGTATATTTTATAGCAAAACTATAAGATATTTTATATTTTTTAATGTTTTTTGAGATTAACACAATATTTAAATTTTATATATACTTATGCAAATTATTTCTTTTAATAATATAAATAAGATAAGATCATCCGCTTATATTTTAATCTAATAAATTTGATTTAAATAAAAAATGGATATGATAAGATAAATTCGATAAAATACATCAACGAAGTTCTGTTTCTTGAAAATGGGATGAAAAATTTGTTACATATTTTTCTGTTGTGAATATGAATCCGATCGTAAAAATTGTCTATTAGGTTTAGAAAATAAATAGATAAAAAATATTGATTTTTACGAATTTTATATTGCAATGAATATAACTAAAGAAAATATTGAAAAAAATATTTCTATTAATTATCGTATAATACTACTTTTTCTATTGTTTACGAAACGTAATATAGTTATTTTTAAGTTTGAAATATATATTTTATTTTATTACATGTCAATCTTTATTTTATTCTTATACTTTTAAATAGTGCTCATTATAACATCTTGGAAATTTATTTCGAAAAAATTAAATTTTAATTAAAATATTGATAATATTCAATCTATAATTATTCTTTTATAACTTATTTAAAAAAAAAAAAAAGTTCAGTGATAAGTTCAAAATATTAGAAAATAATAACTTTTTATATTTTTATTATTTTTTACAATTTTTTAATATAATATATTTATATCATTATTAATTATTTAAAAATTATTCATAGACAAATATATAATTTCAATTGTACGTAATTGTTTGTAATACGTATTTGATTTACATTCATCATTTTGAATTATCTTTTCTTCACAAATAATGTTACATTTCCTGTCTTTTATCTGCGTCTATAAATATATAAGATATCCTAAAAATATGGAAACATCTATTAACAAGAGATAATTTTAATATTTTCTTTTATAAAATTTTTCGTTCGATTTTGTTAACGAGTTATTAACAAAAAACACTGGCCAATCATGCATAGCTTAGATGAGTTGTTATGTTAGTTATGTACTATCAATCGAATATGACTAATCTAAATAACACAGTTAATAGATGTTTTCGTATTTTTGGAATATTCTATATATGATCTAATATATATATATATATATATATATATATATATATATATATATATAGAATATAAATGTCATAGTGAAGGCATATTTGTCTTTATTTCGTTATCTTGATTCTTATTCTATATGGATTTTTAGAATATTTTATATATTAATATTGTATTCTTTTGTTGTTATAATTTTATTCATTTATATTCATATATTCTTGCATTTCTACAACGTTCGCATATTTTTTTAATATTTATTTTAATTTTTTTATCTATATAATACTTATATATTACATACTATTATATATTATATATTATAATACTATTATTAATCACTTATACATATTTATATTTTATGTAGATTAGACATATTTATCGCTTATATATTATATATATATTTATATTATATATATATATACATAGTTATATTATATTATATATTATATATTTATATTTAAATGTAGACAAGAATGTAGAAAATATAACTCAAGTAAAATGTTTGATTAAATTTGTCATTTCGAAGATTCTTTGAGTTGAATTTGAAAATTATGATCATTTTTCACGAAATAAATGATTTTTTAAATATTTCAAATGTGATTTAATATAGGCTGCTAGAGAAGCACAAGCCGAGAAACTTAAAATTAAATAATCTTCAAATGACAAAACAACAATTAAACTACAATATGAAAATTTACAAATATTAGAAAATAATAAATTATTTAGATATGTTCAACGATTTATGAAGAATTTATATCATATTTTCTCGCGGAAAATGAATATGATATTTATTATATTAAATTTTGAATTCTTTTAAAAACCGTCAAAATTATGAAAGTATCAAAAATATCAAAATAACTTATATTTTTAATATGATAATTTATTCGCTTATATACATTATATTTATATTTATAATATTATAGTTTTTTCAGTTTTGTTTATTATTTGTTTATATTATTGTTGTTATTATCATTATTATTATTATTATTATTATATTATATTATATTATATTATATTATATTGTTATTATTATATTATTGTGTATTATATCAATATATATATTTATAAATTTTTATAAATTTTCACAATTTTTTTCTTAATATCTTTATATTTTTTTTCTCAAACTCTGAACTTTATATGAATATTAATCATATTAATCATATATATATATATATATATATATATATGTAAATTTTTTTTATTTATTGATATTTCATAACAATCTTTTATTTCTTTTTATATTTTATATATTATACATTGATTATGTCTAACTACGATTCGACTTTTTTTTTCCTTTCATCTTCTCTTAAAATTTTTCTTTCTTTTTCTTTTGATTTGTTTCGAATTTTTGTCGTTGAAAAAATAAAATTTGCTTAAGTTTTTTTAATTCTTTATCTTTATCTCTTCTCCTTTTCTACATTTTTTTTAAAATTTTTCATCTTCAATAGAAATGATGCTAGAATTTTTGTTATTCTTGTCTTTTCTTATTAAGTTTTATACATATATTTGCTGTTGGCTGTATGTTTTTCAGTTTTTTCATTTTCTTTTATGTTTTATACATATATTTTTATGTAATTAATATCTCGCCTTTCTATTTCATATTTATATACTTACAATTATTATTTTTTTTCTGAATTTCATTAATTATAGTGATTTATTCTATTAACATTGTGAATATTTTTCTTTTTTATTCTATTGAATTTATTGAGTCAGATTATATATATGTTCTTATTTTCATTATTTTGTTTTATTTTTATCATATATTGTTTCGATTTTTTTATTATTTTTTTTATTTCGTTTGTTATACTTTTTCATGCCTTTTTCAATAATATTTTTGAATAATACTTTAATTTTTATATTTAATACACTTTGAATTCTTTAGCTTTCTTCTTTAGCTTTTTATTTGCTTTTTCATTTTTTATATTTCGATGTAAGCTGGATCCAATTAAATCTTATTTTATCTTTTTTTCTCATTGATTTTTGTATTACTTTTTTTTCTCAGATTTTTTCCTTTTAATTCTCTTTATTATTCTCCAAATATTGTCTTTCTCTTTTTTTTTCATTTTATGTTTTTTTTTAATTTTCTTGATATATTATTTAAAATATTTTTGGAATCAAATATTATTATATGTTTTTGTTTCCTCTTTCTTGCGTTTTGATAAGCTTTCATATCGCTACTGTTTCTATTATAAATATCGAAGTTTTATTTGATATTTTCATTCTTGTTTTCTTTTGTTTTCGTTTTTAATTATTCTTATATAATATTCTTATATAATTTTAATTATTCCTATTTTATTGGCTTATTCTCTCTTTTTTGGATCTATTTATGTATATATGTATTTTTGATTTCTTTTAATAGTAAATTTAATTCTAAAATGTATAAATTTTTTTTTCTTGAAAAAAAATTTTTTCATTTCTTTTTTCATTAATATTAGGATGTATTCGAACTCCTTATCTCTTATTTTGTTTTCTTTTTTTTTTTAGTCAAAAATTCATAAATTTTTGTCTTTTGATTAATAATTTCTTCTAATTCTTTTGCAGTTTTTATTGTTAAGTTATTTCTTTTTATATAGTCCTTCTAATTCATTGTTTTATTTTATTCTTTGTTTTATTATATATTTTTCCATGTTTAATTGTAGTTTTAATTTTTAATTCTGTATTTATTATATAATTCTTTATTTCAATATGATTGTTTAATACAATTTTGAATATTTTATTTTTAAAACTGTTTCAAATCGCATAAATAATAAAGAATAACAAAATAATTTTTTTAAAAAGATCAAGATAATGCATCAAATTAATAATGTATTATTTTAAATTTTTATTATTTTATAATTTTATTATTATTTAGATATAAAATATTATTTTAAATTGTCATATAAAAATATAATTTTTCAAATTTTCTATAATAATATAATGATAATATATGTATAATGATAATATGATATATTATGATTATCTATATAATAATGATAATATGATAATATAATGATAAAAATAATAAATTTATTTTTCTATGATATTCCAACAATCGAAAAAAATTTTTTGAATAGCAGATACCAGTATACTTGTAATTACATGCTATTTCTGATAATATAAAAATTTATTATAATATAATTTTCATCAAAATGAAATATTAACATTTTTAGATACAGAATTTTCTTCGAAATATATTTATATTTTCCTTTCTTTATAATATATTTATAATATATTTATATACTATGTATACATTACATTATAATTGTTTTCTATATTAAACTTATCATTAGTAAAGTTTTAAAAGTTTGGCTTTAAATTTATATGATTTATTGATAATCATTTAAATTGCAAGAACTCTAAATATTTTATTTATTACTAATATTAAAAACATAATAAAACAATATTTTTTCGATTTTAAATTAATATATTTTTCTACGGTAAAAATTCTATTTAATAAAAATATATATTTTTGCTTTCGATGATTATTTATTTAATATAAAAATATTTGTGTTTTATAGAAAAAGATTATGTATATCAATTAAATATTAAATAAAATAAAATAAAAAAATAATATTTTCATAAAAAAAATACTATATAATAATAATAATATATCTAATAATTTCTATATTCATTATTTTCATTTTTAATTTAAAAAATTTAGCATTGATATATATAATATGTCTAAATAAAATCGATATGAAAAGATATGATATTTTATTCTATTCGGTCTTTATGGTTCTCATAAAAAATTGATGATTATTTATATATTTTATAAATTTGTTTTGAAAGATATTGATAAGAAAATATAAATATTTTCAACAATATTTAAATTTAATAATAATAAATCGACTAATTTATATATTTTATTTTTTATTTCTCATGTAAATATTTAGTTTAATTAATTTAGCTATTATCATATTAAAGTATCCAATTGTACTTATATTAAAAGTTTTTGCTAATTTTAATATTTTCAAATATATATATTTTTATCTTATCATGTTTTTATAATCATATTGCAAATCAACAGCTCCATTGGAATTTATGAAATTCTTCAAATTCACTTCCAAATAATTATTATTTCTCTTTTACGTTATTTATGCAAAAAAATTTTAATTGTTATAATATAATAAAATAAATCAAAGCCATTTAAATTAAATGTTGTGAAACGTACTAATAGCATAACATGTCGATTTTAGCATCTTAATTTTGTTTCAAATTAATAATGCAGTATCTAATTTTTGTATTTGAATGAAATGTTTATAATTTTTTAGTGTAAATTCATTGTTGATTAAATATGTATATGGAAATATTTTATTTTGCTTGATGATTGATTTTTTCCTGATTGCTTTGATTTTGTATTAAAATTCATTCACTTTGCTTAGTTTATTCAAAGTATCGCTGATTGATGAATTAATATTTTTTTGAATAGCCAATCAATGATCGCAATTAATAGTCATCTTCTCTGTGTTTATAGAGTGTCCTTCATTAAGGTAGGATACTTGGAGATTTATGAGAAAAACTTTTTTTTGAAAGCTTCGATTGAAAAAACAAAATTACAAATTTCTCTCTAATTACTCATTGGAAAAATTCAGTTTATAATATAACTTCAGTTTTTTTGGTTTCTTTTGTCCTTTTTATTTCTCTTTTTTTTTTCAAATTCATTTTTTAATTTCTATTATTTTATTTTATTTTATTTCTTAATTTCTATTATTTTCATTTCTTTTTGTGTCTTATAGTTTGATACTGTTTCAACTGTACAAAACATAGAGAAATTGTTAAGCGAGTTTCTTCTTCTTTTTTTTTTTTTTTTTTTAATTTATTTTATATCTTTATTTTATTATATCTTTTTTTTTTTTTTACTTATCAATTTATTTGTTAATTCATTTCATTTTCGAAAACATCTGCATTCTATTTTTTAGAACATATAACATCTGTCCAATAATTATTCAGCATACTTTTTTCAATATATTAGTCGATATATTGTTTATATATGTTGCTCCAATTTATTTGTTCAATCTAAGTTGCGACATTACAATTCATTTTGTTATTAAGTATTTTTTTATTAATAACTCGTTAAAAGTGAAAAAATGGAAAATATTTTTGCAAATAAAAATTTAAAATAAGTTCAAGAATTAATAGTCGATTTTGAAATCATCCTGTATAGTTAAAGATCTATAATGACATCACTTTTAAAGTATACTTTTTGCGATAGTAAATTTTTAAAACTTTTATAATCATAAAGAAATAGATATTATATTGTGAAATTTAATATCTCGACATGAATCTCATTTGATGAACGATGAAAATTATGATCATAATTTTTAATTAATATAATTAAATATTACATAACATAATTTTAATACTAAGAATAAAGTTTGAAACTTATTCTATATGATTCTATAAATTTTTTTAGTATAAAGAATAAATTATTCTTTTAAAAAATAAAATTATATAAAAGATAATCAAAATGTTCATATTATTTTATCTAAAAGATTTTAAATTTTAGATTAGATTTTAATTGACACAATTTAATAAAAAAATAAATTGTAATAAATAATTTTGTTTTTTTAATTCAATTAGATTAAATAGATAAGATGGATTAATTCAATTAGATAAAAATTATAGAGTAATTTTAGTCTTGTGTAAGCCATTAATTTCACTCAAATTGATACATGCATCGCAATGTTTATGTTTCAATAATTTTTAAACATGTGAATTACCTGCCTAATTATTATTTAAAAAAAAAAAAGAAAGCAAAATTGTAGGATATATGATAGTATTTAAATAGTCATAATAAATACAATTTTTTTTTTGTAATTGATCAAAGAAATATAAATAAAATAAATTTGAAAAATAATATAACTTCAATATTTTTTATTAAAAAAATTGCAATTCATGTTTTTTTTTGAGACTTTTTATCCTAATAAACAGAATAGAATGCAATAAAAAGATTAAATTTCTTGAATGAAAGTCAAGATCATTTTTGTTCAAACATTTACTTAGTATATTTAACTAATTAAGTAAATTAATAAATTAACTAAACTATATAACTATATTTAGATTTTCACTGATCCAGAAAATAATAATATTTATAATTATTATTTATTTATTAATTTACTTAATTTACTTAATAATTATTAATTATTAATTTACTTAATAAGTCATGCTATACTATATATCTATATACTATATATAATATAATAGAATAAAATCATGTTATACTATTATATTTATTATTTATTATTATATTTACATTTATTATATTTATTATATTTATTACCTATTTATTACTTATTCATTATTTAGTTTTCATACAACCTGTACAATTTAACAAAACTTCCTTTTTTATTATCTTTTAATTTTATTGCAGATAATTTTTTTTTTAAACAAATTCAACAAATTTTGTTTTATATTCATCAGATATTATTATTGTAGATTTTTCATTTATAAATTTTTTTATTATATTCTTTTTTTTAATCTCAGAAGTTTGATCTCGATTAATTATATTTTTATTATTTAACACAACTTATAAATACTTCTAAAAAATATTCATAATTTTAATAGTATTTTTGAAAAAAATTCTATTTGCTTTAATAAATTATAACATTAGTTTTATTTTAGATATTTCAACTACTGATGTATATTTATATAATTGTAAATTTAAAACCAAAATGAATTGTTCTGAAGATTTGAAAATTATTGAAATGAAACTTTTATTTGCAAAAGTGGATTGATTTAAATTAAGATTGATTTAAATTAAATTAAATTAAGTTTCATTTAAATTAATGTTTTGGATAATAAAAAATTTCACTATACTGAAATACGTAAGACTAAATTTTCAAAAACCTATAATTTTAACTTGAGTTCCTATAATTTTTATAGCTAATACTTTTATGAAAGCTAAATCAAAAATTGAAAACAAATGTCTTTAAAATGAACAATTGAAACAATATCTCTTTATATTATATAATAACTTTTTAACTTTTTGCAAAATAATTAATAAAAAGTTTTATAAAATGGTGATTGCATAGGATAATACAATATAAAAAAAAAATAAATCATAATAACTTCATCTTCTTAGATAAGTTCAATAGTTTCAAAATTTTTAGACATTTTTTATATATTGAATGTCCATCAACTATAATTGCATAACATTATCTTTGATGTTTATGAAAAAGAGATAAAATAATAGTTTTGATATAATCTTGAAATATATATTTATTTTAATTGAATGTAGACTATGAATTTGGAGATATTTCATTTAAAAAAACTTTGTTTTTTTATTTTACATGAGAAAATTAATAATGGAGGCATATATATCTCGTTAAGGTGCATAATATTGCTATCTTGCTTATTTATATTACTAATATTACTAATATTGCTTATTTGTATCTCATTCTTGATCCAATTTATTATTTTTTTTTTTGAATAAGAAATATTTTAAAATAAAATTTTGAATTATATAAAGTTCTTATTTTGTTAATATTGTAAATATTGCTTAAAAAAATAGTCACAATGATTTTATTAAAATCATTGGTTTTTGCAATAAATATTGGTTCTGGTTTATAGTTTAATTATGAATGTCTTTTTAAAAATTCTTTGAATCAATGTAAAGTAATTAATTTAATCCTTAAAACTTTCAATTTTCTTTTTTTTTTTTTTGCATAATCATGTATCTCTATATCTTTAATGAAATACTAACTTTTGCTTCATTTGATGATTTAATTACATAAATATTTTTTTTGTCTTAGAAATAAAAACAAGTTTAATCCTAAATTTAAAATTAAATAATAGCTTCTTTCTACATATATGTATATAAATAAATTTTTTATAAGTTTAAAATAACTTAAAATATGAACAAATTATTACATAAAATTTTATATAAGAAATTATAAGATTATTTTATAAAAAAAAAATAAATTGTATTTATTTTCTTACAAATAAACATATTTCATTTTTTTATGTTTTTTAACATATTTTTTTTAACTTTCATGAGATATTTTATAATTTTTAAAGTTTTTTGCATTTTTTTCTTTTTAACACAGATTTAATTGCATTTTTCAATTCTTTCTTTTCTTATATGCTATATATTATATATTATATATTATTATTGTAAAAAATAATTTACATTTATAACTTAATAATCTATATATATAATATTATCTAGGATTCTCACAATTATAATTTGCAAAATTATGATCAGTTATTAAATTATGAGAGTTTAAAAAACAATTCATAATTCATATATTTGTTCTATTTATCTTATTCATGTCATCATTTTTTTTAAACAAAAATACAATATATAAAATTATAATATATATATATATATTATTAAATAAAAAAAAAACATGCATATGAAATAAAATAAAAAATTAATTTCATAAAACATTAAAAAATAATTAAATTACTTTTTTAATTAAAAAATAATCAAAATTCATTTTCATATAATATTAATTATATAAAATTTTTTTTTAAATAATTTTTTTTATCTATCATAATCGATTCTCTTTTTTTAAATTTTGCTTATTATTTCTTCAAAACTAAATATTTAAAAAATTATATTCAGAAAATATAACATTTTCAAAATTTTTCAAAAATTTATTGTTTAAATATGATCTACTGTCATATTTTAACTGTATATTTTCCAATCTTTAGACCATGATAAAATTAAAATAAAATTTTATTAATCAAACACATGATGCGGATGTCCAATAAGATATAAGTTTATCTAGTGAATTCTAGTACCATTATTTTTTATTAGATAATGATGTGAAATATATCAGAATTATTGTAGTATTGAATTAAAATTCGAAATTTGAAATGAAATAATTATTCATTTTTGGTATTAAAATATGAATGTTTATGAAAATAATATTTATTATTTAAAATAATTTTGTAATACTAATTAAACATCAGAATTGTAAATATCGATATCCAATATCGAAATATCGAATATACTCGTATTTACTTAAATCGATTAATCCCTAGATGTATCGAGCATAAACGATAATTTCCTTTTCGTATGTGGAATAGAAGAAGATTGTTCGGTATTAAGATTTTATTATATTTACGCATAAAATGGTAAGTAAAATTGTCTTAAGATTAGTATAATTAAGTAAATAAAATTTTTAATTATTTATATAAATTATTTAATATAAATAAATATGTTAGATGTATGTTATTTAATAGGATTTGAAAAATGATATTCATTACAGCATATATAAATGAATAAATCTTTTTATTCATAAATCATTTAATTATAAATCATTTTAATATTATGAAATAAAAAATACAATAATATTTTATTTATTATTTTGAATTGATTAATTTTATATCTTACATTATATTTAAAATAATTTTTCTATTTAATTGAAATGTGCATATTTATATTTAATATACTCATAATAATGTTAAAAATAATAAAGTCAAAAATTAGTATTAGTTTTATAAATAATATTATTACATATAAAATAAATATAATTTTTAATAAATAATATCTCTTGAATGATGAAAATTTTAGTTCATATTGATAAAGAAATGAGAAAATTGTTCCAGTGTCATTGAATATTATATATAAGTGAAATGTATAGAATATATAATTGTTCTTAATATGAAAAATAATATATTTATATCATTTATTTTTTAGGGTTTTGTAAAAGTTGTTAAAAATAAACAATATTTTAAACGTTATCAAGTTAAATTCAGAAGGCGACGTGAGGGAAAAACTGATTATTATGCACGTAAACGATTAACTATTCAAGATAAAAATAAATATAATACTCCTAAATATAGACTAATTGTACGTCTATCAAAGAAATACATTACTTGTCAGGTAAATATAACGAATAAAATATTTAAAAAATTTTATTTATGAATTATTAAAGATTTTTTTATATATAGGTTGCATATTCAAGAATTGAAGGAGATAGAATTGTATGTGCAGCATATAGTCATGAACTTCCAAAATATGGTATTAAAGTTGGTCTTACAAATTATGCTTCTGCATATTGTACAGGTCTTCTTTTAGCACGAAGAGTAAGGTTTTTATAATTATATTTTATGATTATATATTGCATTATATATAAATATAATATTATATATATATACATAGTTGAAAAGTTGAAATTGAAAATTTAGAATAAAATGAAAACAAAAGTTTTTTATTTGATTGCCATGATTTGATTATGTTATGTTATATATTATTGATTGCCATATTATGTTGTGTTATAAATGTGCTTTTTAATAATTTTTATGATTATATAAAATTGATTAAAATTGATCAATTAAATTTACACTTTTTCCAAATATCAACTTCTCAACTTAATATATTCTATTATATATTATAAATATTTGTTTGATGATGAAATACTCAGCTCGCTTTGATGCATAACTGAAGAAACTTTAATTGTTCCCTGTTATATATTATTCTGAACAATAATTACATAATGTTAATATAGTTTAAATTAATTATAATATCTTTTAAATAGTGATTTTTTATTTTTTTTTTTGTTAGTTATTGAAAAAGTTAGGTCTAGATACCTTGTATACTGGAACAACTGAAGTAACTGGTGATGAATATAATGTTGAAGAATTAGATGATGAAGGCCCTGGAGCATTCAGATGTTATTTAGATACTGGTTTAATGCGTACAACTACTGGTGCTAGAGTTTTTGGCGCTATGAAAGGTGCTGTTGATGGTGGTTTAAATATTCCACATAGGTATTTAATTATAATTTAATTATTTCGGGAAATATTAAATAGAAAAATAATATTCACTAATATTATGATGATTATATAAAACATGCGCGTCATATGAGTCATAGCAAGACATGATTTTGTATTTGTGTTCTACAATACAATTTATTTTCTTGCATAGACATAAAAAGATTAAAAATTATGTTTCTGATAATATCTTCTAAATATAAAAATAATATAAAGTAATTTCAAATATAATTTATAATTATTTTTATTCTTATAATATAGTACCAAGAGGTTTCCTGGTTATGATAGTGAGTCCAAATCTTTTAATGCTGATGTTCATCGACAACATATTTTTGGACAACATGTTGCAAATTATATGAAAACATTAGAAGAAGATGATGATGAAGCTTTCAAACGTCAATTTTCACAATACATAAAAAATGGTATTACAGCTGATAGTGTAAGTACTTGTCCATTTTATGATTATGATTCGTCCAGTTTATAATTACTGCAAACTTTCATAATTTCTGCAGTGTCGCACCTGGACAATAATAAGTACATTGGTTGTAAGAAATAAATGCATAATATAGCATTTATCATATCAACTTATGTTACATTTTATTCACTTTCTGATATTTATATTTTTATTTTATATATTAATATTTTATTATATAAAATTTGTTTTTATTAGTCATTTATTAGTCAATATTCTAATAAACAATAAATTATAAAAAAAATAAAAGAAGGAAA
Source organism: Apis cerana (assembly GCF_029169275.1). NCBI lineage: Eukaryota > Metazoa > Arthropoda > Insecta > Hymenoptera > Apidae > Apis > Apis cerana. Next base: position 380,617 of record NC_083854.1, on the reverse strand, counting down.
ACTAGTACAATAGTATTATATTTTGCATTTTAATTAATTCTAAAACAATAATTGATAAATTGAAAAAGATATAAAGAAAAAAGATATAAGTTGGATGAATTAAAATATATATATATAGATATGTATTTATACATCTATCATACATTTATATTTTTATCACATGTATAAATACATATGATAGAAATAGATATTAATTAATAAACATAGTTTTATAAATAAAATTTTTGATATAATCATAAAATATTATTAAATTAAAAATATTTATAATTAATGAATGCTTTTATATAACATGATTTGATACAATATGAGTTTAAAATATGATGCTATTAGTAAAAATGACGGTAATTATATGGAAAATTATTTCACTAATTTTCATAATTTTTAAAAATATATAAAGGACAAAATTTTGTACAATTTTTTCCTAAGTATATAACACATACATATCATTTAATCTTTTGAGATATTTGTAAAAAAAATTGTTACTATTCATTAAATTTCATTATATATTTATACATACATTCATCATTTATACATTTATATATATATATATATATATATATATGTGCCTTAGTATTAATTGTTTATGTAAACATATTACAATAGCCAAAATTTAAAATATGCAAATGAAGTAGTCAAAAAACTTCACAAATTTTTAAACTTAAATATTTTAACTTCATTTGAGTTTAAGTATTTCATAAAATCACATTTAGTATTCATAGAAATTTTGAACATTTCCCGAATTTTTCTGAATTGAACGAAAATATAATTTTTTAAAAAACCAAAAATATAATGGTAAGTTAAAATGATAGTAATATTAATCTCATAGTTAATATTTATTATTATATATACTTGAATTATTATATTGATTAATTTCAATCAAAAAATTTTTTATTTTATTATATTTTATTATTTTATATTTTTATATTTTATTTTTGTACTTCATGGATTCTAAAGATCTGATAAAATGCCCAAAGTTTTTAATAAATACTAATGTGATAGTGATGATAGTTCATACATATGTTTTAGATGCCAATTACTGTCATATGTTTATATAAACTTAAATTATGAAAAATGGCAATATGTTAACAGATAAATATGTTATATAAACAATATAAACAAAATTCCATAACAATAATCTTTCTTTGCAAATATTTCAAAAATTAAAACTAAACAAATATATACATAAGAAAAAATTATTTTTTAATTTTAAAATTTTGTTCTCTATACATATTTTTTATCAAAATCAGTTCTTTATTTTAATTTTTTAGATAATTATCAAAATTATATTTTTTTTTTTACTTTTTTTTTCATATTTATGAGAAAAACAAATATATAGAATATTGCTTATAGGAATATTCATTCTATTATTTCATGAATATATAACATATTACATAATTTGAAAACATAAATGAAGGAAAAATAAATAATGTGAACAAGAAATAATTTGTAAAATTAACAATGAATATTACTATATGATTATATTCAATAATATATACAATAAATGTAAAAAATATTTATATAATTATAATTATTAAAATAACTATATAGTAATTAATTTCAACAAAATCTTCGTTCATTGATCTTTTCGATACAGTATTTATCTATCATGGTATTATTATGGTATTTTTTTGCACTCCAATAGTGATTTTCGGGCACTTGGATTGATAATTCAAACGGCGACAATATTTATGTTTGATTTTTTAAAATATTGCTTGAATAGAAACTTGCGTATCTAATCTTGCTAATCTTATAAAGTATAAAATAATATACTGTTAAATGGCTAGATTTTTTTATTTCAAATTAAATCGTGATGGCAAACCGAACTTTTCGGCGTTAGTTCGAGTTTGACAGTCGTTGCAATAAAAATATTATTTTCAAAGTTTCTGAGTTTTGTAAATGGTAATGAAATTAATTCAAGTGAAGATAAGTTTGATTTTTTGTTATTGAATAATGAAATTTTTAGTCATTAAGAAACTTTTAGTCATTAAGAAATTGACGATAAGAGAAAGAAAATAGTGATGAAAATAGAGATGAATAAGAGAAGGTGAAAAATAAGAATAATAGATAGTGAATATGAGAGCACATTATTGGGATTGTAAGGTTTATTCTCAACGAAATAAAAAAGACATCAAACGACATTTTATTATTAAAATATTATATAAAACAACAATATAGACTTTAATATTCAATAAATTTTCTTTCTTTATAAAGATATGTAAAATATTAAAATATAAAAATTTTATACATTAATTTATCTGTGAAATCATTTTAGTTGTAAAAAATTCACCATAAACGGATGCAGAAAATCATAATCATTTGGATCTTGTTGATTCGACCGAACGAAAAAGGTCTGGAGCGCAAAAGAAATTAAAATTGACGATCGTTTATATTCATTCGGTGTTATCAACCAAAGTCATATCGAAAAGATTAACAAAATCTCAACAAATAAATTATATATATATATATATTAGAAATCTTTAAAGTAATTTGAATAATTTAAAAAAAATGTCATCCACATTTATTATTAAAATATATTAATAAATATTTAGAAAGTGATAATTATATATAAGTAATAAATATTTATATTAGTCATATGTTATTACATATATAATTTATATATAATATAAATATTGTAATTAGAGCATAAAAGAAGATAAAAATTTATTGAAAATATCATGAATTATAAAAATACAAAAATACAAAATATATTCATATTTAATATGAAAGAAAAAGATATTATATAAATATTATATAAAAGATATTATATATATATATAAGAACTAAAAAAATTAGAATTTTAAAAAAATGATTTATAATTAAATTTTATAATTCATAAATATATAGAGTAAATTTGAAAATTTGAAAATCTATTATCATATGATTATAATATTTCAAAATTTTATTCTTTCATTTGCAATTGTTTCTTCAGTTTTTTTTTTATAATATTTTTTACAGACTATTTTATTATAATACTATATACAAATTATAGTATATGTGATCTAATTAAAAATTGATGTATAGTAATATGTATAGCAGTATATGTAATATTAGATTTATTAATGTCCAAACTTTTTAAACTTCTTAACAACTTTTACAATAAATAAATAAATAAATATTCATAATTATAAATGATTTTATAATCTTATTTTATTACAACTTGTAATATTTTAGTTTTTTTTTATGTTCAAGTTACAATATTTATATTTATTATATATATTTGCTACTTTTTAGATATTTATTAAGATATTTTTAGATATTTATTAATATTTTAGTAATAAATATAAATAATATATTTAATAGCATAATTTTTTTTACAAATTATTCTAAAAACTTTTAAATTATGTACATATAAAATATATTATTTATTTATTGAAATTTTGTTAATAAACAATTTTTATTGAAATTAATTATTATATAAATACTTTTTACGTCCACTGTATGTATATTATTTTATACATAAAATACTCATGTAAAAAAAGATTTTTCTTATTTTTGTCTACAGATTGAAAATATTTATAAGAGTGCCCATGAAGCTATACGTGCAAATCCAGAACACACGAAGATTATTAAAGAAAAAATATCTATGAAAAAGCGTTGGAATCGCGCCAAACTTTCTTTATCAGAAAGAAAGAATCGTGTTGCTCAAAAGAAAGCTTCTTTTCTTAAGACATTAGAAGAAGTGGAAGCTTAGTTGTATTTCATGGAAGAAATTGTTCAGAAATAAAAATATACAATGGAAATTTTGTATTTTTCCTATCATGTTAATCACAATATAATAATAAATTTTTATGTGATAATTTATGTAAAAGTAACATAATCGCAACTTTTAATATTTTATATGTTGTATGTATATTAATCATACATATTATAATAAATATGTTATTATTTATAACCAATTTAAATATTAAAGATATATTACAAATTATAAGTTAATTGATAATTTGTCTGATTTCGAAATTATTTAAAAAATATAAATTTTTAATGTTATAATTTATAATGTTAAAATTTTATAAAACAATTTTTATCTCTGATATATGAATTTCATTTTTTTTTATTTTATAATATTATGTTTGTAATATAAAACTTTATTAAAAATTTATTATTATTAAAAATATATATATATATTATATATATATTTTTATTTTGCAAATTTTATTTTACGTTCAAATATTTAAAAAGTTTAAAAAAGTATATTTGTATTTTATTTTTAAATTATTTCATTGATTCGTTAAAATCATTTCATAATATTAATCATATAATAGTACACTTTTTCATTAAATTCAATAAAAAACAAAAAATATTAAAATATTAATTTTGTTATAATTTCAGATTTATAAATCATAATACAATAACGATACAGTTATGTGAAAAATATTTAATTAAAATATTTAATATAGGATATTAATATATTCATGAGATATTTTCGGAAATTCGATTCTTAAAATTAAAATAAACATTAAAATTGATACGTAAAGTGATTGAAGCTTATTCATTAAACAATTTAAATTAGATAAAATGAAATAAAATAAAAGTAAAACTTATTTTTTATATATCGCAGTCTTACTTTGTATAAATAAGTTCTTATATAAATTTTTGTATTTAGAATATTCTAAAGATATGTGGTTGTATTAACAAATATAATGTTTATATTTCAATAATATATATTTTAATAAAATATCTTCGGATGATTATTGTTCAATATAAAAATAAGAAAAACTTGAACTTGATTAATCAAATTTTTTAATTATAATAGTGATTTTTTGATGTGAATATAGTACGATATTTTTATATTTTTAATTATTTTATTTTTGTATTATAAATATCATTTTGAAAATAAATTCAAATTTATGATAAAAAAATGAAACTCATAAAAGTTTAATAATTAACGAAAAAATAATTTTTAGAAAATCAGTAAAAATTATCAAGTTTGAATTTATATTTTTGAAACAATTTCAAAATCATAAATAATGAATTAAACTTTTTTTTCTTTTATGCATGAATTATAGCATTTAAATTTCAATAAAATTCCAAAAATTGCATAAAAAAATGATTGATTTAGCATAAAATATTTTTATTAGATTAGATTATTAGATTATCTGATAAATATTTCATTTAATATGTAATGATTAAGAATATTCGTTGCTTATATTTGTATTTATACGTTATGTACATATACATATACATATTATTACATGTATTTTTACATAACGTATTTATATCAATATATACATAATAAATTTAATGAAAAAAAAAAATATTTAAAAATCGTCTATTAAACACATACGAAAGAAGGTTAAAATAAATATATTGAAATATAGATTGTAAATAAATTAAAGAACACTTTTATAATCACATGTGATATTCAGAATATAAAATCTTAATTTCGAGATAAATCAACAATTTATATATGGCAAATAATTTTGCCAAAAAAATATTTTCTACATTAATAACTTTTTTTAATCAACGAAAGAGTGATAATCTACTACGGGAACCAGGTAATCTGCCTTGCTCATCAATTAATCCAGCTTGAATATCTCTAATTGAAGGAATAGTTCTCACTTCTCCTCGAGCAGCTACGCTAGGTGGTGATTTAAGTAATCGACGTGCTACATTTTTTATATCGTCTTTTGATATCTCATCTACAAATGAATATTGAACGAATAAAATGATTTTTTCATCATTAATGATGACGTGACGTCAAATTATTATATATTGAAAATAATTTTAATATTTTTTAAACTAAATTTTTAAATTATAATTATAATAAAATAAGGCAAAAGATTCAGCCAAAATTGAAAAATCAATATGATTGTACTTTGATGTCAAGTCATTAAAAAATAATATATAAATAACATTTATAAAGTACACAAAGTGATTCTTTTGCTATACCAAGAACAATAACTAATAATCATATTAGTATATATATGAGATTGATGTCTGTTATCTAATAACTTTTTATTTACACAAAAAGTAAAAATTGAGATATGTAATAACGAAATATATAAAAACGAAAATATTTATGATTGAAATACTAAACTTTTAAAAAGAGAATCACTTTGTATTAAAATTCACGAATATTGGCTGAATAGATTTTTTGACAGAAAGTGTTCCATGAAAAAGAAATTATTTTTTAATTTTTCCTTATGATATATGTGGTTTAATATAATATAAATAATCAAATTGTTAGAAAAATGTATAAAATTATTAGCATTCAACTTTGAAATAATGAATTAAGATGAATTAAAAAAAAAAAGATAGTAAATTAATCAATACAAAAATCATTATAATCAAATGCATGAACAATACTAGACTAACATATTCATAGCCTCAAATTATTGCATATTAATTAAACGTTATAATTAGCATACTAAATTTCAATTATTTATACATATGCAATATATTAATTATATAAGTAATTATAGATATTTACATATGTATATTAGTACATTTAAGTAATTAAATGAATAGATACTTTGTTATCTATACAAGAAATTATCATATTATTTTAATATGATAATGACAAAATATTTATGTTGCTATCAAAACATCCTCTCAAAACAATGCAGTGATATATCAATACTACGTTATTACTAATAAATAAATGAATTTTATTAAAATATATGTAATAATATAAATATGTATATACTGGTTTGATATAGTTCATGCTTTTTGTTACGTATATGCATGAAAGATTATTTTTTAATTGTTTAAAACTATTCAATATTCGTGAATTTTAATGTAATATAAAACGTACCAATTGCTTGTATAAAGTATTCTGGCCGTTTTCTAGAACCAGTGGCTAAAACCTGTCTTCCAATATCTTCAAATACAATAGGTCTTTGTTCTAAATTCATAAGTAACATAGATTGTAGTTGCTTCTTTGCTCTCTATCATTAAAATATTATATAAAATTAAAAGAAAATAGAAAAATATAGTTATTATACTTATATAAATAAAACTTAATAAATATAACTATACCGCTAATTCGCTGTCTACAATATTATTTGTCATAGTAACCATTTCGTGCACAATTACTTCTACCATATCTCTGACATGAGATGGTATACAAGATGCATGAATATAAAAAAGACCTGAATCAGCATATGCATGATTATATGCAGTTGCACTATATAACCAGTGATATCTGTAAAACAATAATTTTACAATAATATTTATTTCTCATCCAATTTTTAAATAGCATTTTAAGCTTTACCGGTTAAGTACATTTGTGTATAACCGAGTATACATTCCCTTTCCTGGACCTCCAGCACTGAAGCTATTACCACCACCCATCATCATATTTAAAACACACATTGCTACAAAATCTGAATCTTGATGAGAACAACCTTCTAAACCTATTACTACATGTGATAATTCTGGTAAACCACTAGGCCCTGCATATACAGGTACATTACATTCTTCCTATACAAATATAAAATTTAAAATTGTTATACAATAATAATATTATCATATAAATGTTATTATTTATATTATATTTGTTTAATTTAAAACAATAATTACTAGTATGTAACCTCCTGTATATTGAGCAATTGAAGCGTCAACTCTATTTAAAGATTTTCTTACAGATATTAAATTTTCTTCTATTCTTTCTTCTTCCCAAACTGATTTTTCATTGACGAAATATCTATAATAATTATTATAAAATTCAAAAAATATTTAAAAATGAAATATTGTAATTTAAATTATATAAAATATAGAAATTATAATTTCTAAGCTTAAAATTAAATCAATTTAATAATATTTTGTTAATTATATATAATAATATACTTAACAGTTTTATTTATATAATTACTTTTGAACTGCTGAAACAAGATCCTCATGTTCTATACCTACTCCAGCTACTACCATTCTATGTGGTAAATAATGGCGTTTTAAATAATCAAATAATATTTTTCTATCTATAAGATCAATATTTTCTTTTGGACAAATTTTTGGAAATCCAAGAGTATTGCTTCTATATGCAGCCTATGTATAGTAAAAGATATATATTTTTAAAATTTTGCTGAAATATTTATGTATATATATATATATATATATATATATATATATTTACATACTGCATGAATCATATCCATAAGTATTGGCTCTTGTTCTGGTCTGGTAAGTAGAGATTCTAATTCAAAGTGTATCATCTGTCTTGCTGCATTTATCTAAAAATTTATATAAGTTGCCTAAATTTTTACATTACATATTTGCATACAATAAATTTTTATAATAAGTATACTAATAAGAATATACAATATAAAATTATAAAATTATATATAAATTATATCAAAATTTATATATAAATTATATTTTGAAAAATTCAATAGTTTAATAAAATCTTAAATAAAATAAAAAATATGAATAAAAATTATAAAATACAAATATTATTTTGCATTTTTTTATTGTATTAAAAAGATGACTAATTCTAATTAAAAAATTTTTTTTAATAGCATAACAAAAATCAATATAAATTTGAATAATTTTATAAAACTAAATATTTTAAATATTTAAAATATTTTTTCTTATTTTATAGAAAATGAAAAAAATGAAAAGATATAATAAAAAAAGATATATATAATTTCATAAATAATTTTTTGTAATTAATATAAAATAAATACAAACATAAATTCTTTTGTATATATACAATAATAATCAATTATTAATATCATATTTACAATAAGCTTGTAAACATGCAATTCTTTCAATTTATAAATAATAATAATTTATAATATTATTACAAATAATATAAAAAAAAGAATCAATATATATTTAAAATTAAAATTATATTAAATTAAATTAAAACATTAAAACATTATAATATAATAATTATAAGAATATAGTATAATAAATTGTAAATCCTTTGAAAACTATAAATTTATGTAATTTTTTTTACATTTTCCATATTCTTTATAAAAAATGTTTTATAAAATATATTTTTCTTTATATCTTTTTAATTATATAATTGTGAAAAAATTGTTGAGATATAAAATATTTATTTTCAATAAAGCTATCTAAATTTAGTAATTACTATATTACATTATTTAAAAAATTATAATAGTTTTTAAATAAAATTTGGGAAATTTCTATAGATTCTCAAAAATTTTTTATTATGAAAAAAATATTTTAATTCTAGAAAAAATCATTAATCATTCAAAAATCTGAGTTTTTCAGTAAATTAAAAATCTTTAAGAAAATTTAAGAAAATTTATTTTAAATTAAAATTAAAATAAAAAAAATTAAAAATTAAAATAATTTGTTTGAATACAATGTTATTGCAAATATATAAACTGAAAAACTTGATCTTTTCAAAAATGTCTGAATATAAATCTCTATTTATCTCGCAGTAAGGATTAATAGAAAAATACTTAATTCTATCAAAACTGAAAACCAAAAATTTTTAGATTTAATTCTAATATAAATTCTATTATAAAATGTAAAAATTTATTATTATATATAATAATAAATTTATGAAAATAGCTCATATTATTTCTAATAAATCTTGTTTATAAAATAAATATAAAATGTACATATATTTATCTTATACTATATATTATAAAATAAATTATATTTTACTATAATATATAATAAATTTTTTACCTCTTCCTCTGTAATTTGAGGTCTTAAAACAATATCTCCTAAAATTTGTACGACAGTATCCAATCCATGACGTTCTGCTGATGCTGCATAAACAAATGTATCCCTGGATGCTTGACAATCACATATACCTCCATGTTTTTCTAATGCAAGCATTATCTGATCTTTATTTTTATATGTTTTGGTAGACTATAAAAATAAATTACTGATTTTTTTATGCTTTAAATACTAATTCTTTAATATATTATAAAAATCTTACACTAAATGCTAATTTTTCCAAAAAATGTGAAATACCACTAGGATATGCAATTTCATATCGAGGACCAGAATCAAGCAATACTGCAAAATATTATTTAATAAATATAAAACATATGAATAAATAAAGAGTATAACAAAATAAATAAAAATATTTATAAGAATAATTCTTAGAACTTACCACCTATTGTACAAAATTGACCAAATCGATTTTCAGAAGCAACTTTTAATCCATTCGACAAAACTGTTACTTTAGTACCCTGATGTTCTTCTTTAGCAGTAGCATAAATAGCTTTAGGTAAATTAGGAATCGGTTCGGTTAACGGAGGGAATGGTGTAACAATTGATTTTCTTGTTATTTTATTATTAGATACCTTTTGAGAGGAAAAATCACATTTTTTGAGAAAAGGAAACGTCTTTTTTTGTATTGCACTGTAAAAAATATCATCATTTACGTTTAATACAAAAATTAATTTATGGAAAAATAATCATTGAACAAACGTATTATTGCCGTTTTACAAGGTTAAGTGAAAAACATTTATATCATTGCAGAGCTTTTTTTTACTATAGAGATAGTTACCTTTTCGTGAAAGCAACTGTCAAGGAACTTTGCGACACTTTCATAAGCATTTTCATTTTATTTTTCGTATCAAATCATTTAATATATAAATTAACTTGTTACCTTCACAGTTCAGAAACAAAAAATGATTACTTGAACAATCTTAAAAACTTCGATAAAAATAACTTTAAACAAATAGTTCCTATTAAATAAACGAACTTATACATTCAACAAGAATTTCATACGAATCACAGCGCCACAGTTATAAGTCTTTTGAAAACATAATGATGAATAATTTGTTCAAATATGTTAGAATACAATCTACTTTAGATATAATCCATGATGTAAAACTTGATAAATAATATTGTTTTTTTATATCAGAAACTTGATTGTAAGTTCTATTATTATATTTTTTATGATAAATTGAAAAACAAAATATTTTTCTAGAAAAATTAATTTAAATATATATAATTTTTTTAATAATCATATATAAATAATTATAATAAATAGAATATAATACAAATATTAAAAATGATAAAATAAATATATAAATATATTTATATAATATATAAATATATAAATATAATATATAAGTTTTGAATAGATTGAGTTCTATTTATATTTAAAATATTTATATTGAAATATTAAAATAAAAAAATTTAAACTTTTCATTATCATTAACTTATCATTAGCTTTTTATCAATTGTATTATTATAACATATAAATTAATAAAAATAAAAAAAACAAAATTATATAAAATTAAGTGAAAGAAATTAAAATATAAATTAAACATAAATTAAAAATTGAGAATAATATAAATAATAATGATAATTTATAAAAAGTTATTAAATGAATTACAAACATTAATATATATTAAATAAAATATATAAAATAGTATTATTGTTATTATTATATGTACTTATTTTTGAAAATTATAAGTAATCTAAAATATTAAATACTACTTTGTATGTATATTACAGAATACTTTATAATATTTAATAATTTATATAAAATTTTCAGTTAAAAAAAATTGAAAAGATAAATTACTATTATTATTAATTATAGCCTTTATTATTATATGCACAAAAATGAAAAAAATTATTTTTTTAATAAAAATAAGAAGTCCATTTTTTATAAATAATCAAAATATATATTATTTATAGTTTTATCTTTTATATTTAACAATTTACAATTATGATTATAATTATGATTATGCAATATAAGCATAAACAAGAAATTTTTATGAGTTAAAAAATTTGTAATTATACATTTCACTAAAAACAATTAATCAAAGATTAGAAAATATGACAATGTAATATCCTAGTAATAAAATACATGAAAATAAATATCATATAATCAAAATAATCAAGATCAATATAAAATGTTATGTATTCTCAATTTATAAGCATGATTACTTACAATTAATAAATGCAATAGTTCTATTGATATTCTAATATCAGTAGTGATATATAATTTAAACAAGATTTTGATGTTTTCTTTATAAATATAATTAATAAATTTCTAATAAATAATGAATTCAATGCGAAAAATTATTGTTAAGGATTAAAAATCACAAATCCAAAAAATAGAATATTCCTAAAAAAATATGTGAATAAATAAATTAAAACACATAAGCATTGGTGAATCAATTTATTTGATCAATTGATCAATCTAAATAAAGTATCTTTTCATTAAAAGTATCTTGTCTTGTTATTCAAGCTTACCTTATTGATTTTTTGTTTGATCATTCAATTATAATGGTAATACAATAGATTTACAGTAAATATATAAATTGAATAGTTTTTTTGTGAAAATTTAATAAATTAAATTGTATTATAACTCACTTTTCATTAATTAAACACAAAATATAACAGACAAAGTAATAAAATCTAAATTGAAAAAGTAGTAAAATCTAAGACAGCATATTGTTGAAGCAATTAATTTCTACAATAATTTATTTTATTCAAAACAAATATTCAGATTTTATTATGAAGCAAATTAAAAAAAAGGAAAAATTAAAAAAAGCATGGCAAAGCTCTAAATCTCTTGATAATAAGAAATCGCTGAATAAAATAATTAAGGCAATCAACAGATTACTCAGTATATAAAAATGAATTCTTTAACAAATATTTAAACAATATAACACTAATAAAAGCCATTTTCTTTAAAATGCAACCAAATTAATTATAAAACCACAAAAGAAAATTCTATTTATTTGGAATTTGCAAGGCTATTGGATTAGAAGTTTAAGAAAAATGCACTTGCCACTTATTTTGCTGAAATATTTAAATATTTTTCTTTTATTATTAGTATTTAAATGTTTTAATTAGTATTAAATGTTTTAATTAGTTAAATGATGATATCTGAAATTCAAAATTATTTAATACACTTAATAATAAACTCTTTATCAGTTATTTTTATTAATATCGATTATTATTAATATCTAAATCAAACACAACTAAAAAAATCAAATTGATAAAGAATACAAAAATAAATTCTAAAAAGGCCGTAAAACAATTTCATGAATTAAAATAGTAAAATAGTTAAAAAGTTACATAAGAAAAATGTTCTTTTTCATGTTGAAATTATTTAAATTATTCATTATGCATATAAAATTTTCTTTGTATCATGAAGCAGATCACCAAGTATTGCTTGTTTGAATGTGTAATTGTTCGTGATATTGGCTATATTTCCGAAAAACATACTTTTACTGAAATTTATAGGAATAAATTTTTTAAATTTAAAATTTGAATATTCTTTTAAAAAACTTCACAATTAAAGAAAATGAAGAAACAGTTTATTAGATTTCAAAATATTAATAAAAAAATTTCGGAACAATACAAATTTTATCTATATGTATAGATGTAACATATTGAATGTTGCCTTCACAAACTTTATTAATACAATTAGTTCACTATGATTATCAATTATTGCATTGTCAATTAGCCAAATGATATAATATAATAATACTTAAAATGTTTCAAATAAAATTGATAATTCGGTTAAAAAATATTATCTATTTGATTATTAATATTAGATTTGATTATTAATATTAAATTTTATAAATATTAATATTAATACTTATTTAAATCAATTAACCAACTAGCTCTCTTGTACTGGTCTTAATAAGTTTAAAATATATTTTAAAAAAATTTCATTTCTAACAATTTTTTCCCCTCATACAATACAATAGATGATTGACTTTATTTTTCAAATTATTTACAAAATTTCACAGTGATGTGTCGTAATGCACGTTTTTCACGTTTCTTTATGTGGATGTATATATATAGGATGTGTATATAGTGTATATAGTGTACTATTGTTTTGTCATGCAGATAACGATAATAGCGAATATTGGTTATATTGAAGTCTATATATGAAAAAAAATGTCTATACTATGTGTCTATATAATCTATATTATATCTATATATTATCGGTGATATATGAAGAAACTATGCTTGTATGATATAAAAATCATTGAGAAATGAAATATATTCGAAATTACTAACTATTTGTTCAAGTACATAATTTTCTTTAACTGGCTGTGATAGTTGACAGTGGCTAGAAATGATTTGATCATAATGATTATTTTTTTCACGTTTTAGGTAATCAAAAAATGTTGGATTTCAATAGATTTTATTTATGTAATAGGCATTCAATAACATAAGTATATTATTATATAGAGAAAGAAAAATATTATTGTTATTATAATTTTTAATATATTTTAATATATATTAATATATATTTTTAATATATATTTTAATAACTCATTAATATTTTAAATATTTATGAATATTATTATTATTTTAGTTTGGACTGTATATTTTCATATTGATTATATTAGAACAGTTATTGCATTTCCAATATTTTATATTATTTTAAATGCTAAGACTATGATTATTTTTTTCTATTTTTTTAAATTTCAATTGGAAGTATATGTTTTTAAATACAAATTATCTATAAAATTATCTAAAAAATTATCTATATTATTTTTATTAATTATCATCAACTAGTAGATTAAGTGCAAATAAATTATGCGGATTTGATTAAACATCAAATGAGAATAGATGTTTAATCTAAAATAGTGATTCTGAAAATATGAGATAATGTATGGAGTTATAATAATAAAATATGATTGCATAAATGCTGGTAAATAAAATTTCAGAAATTATGTCTTTAAAATATTTAAAATATAACTAACTTAAACAGAAAACAAATATAAAATTTATTAAAATAACAGACACTACTATTTGCAAGAAAAATTATTAGCTTTATTAGAAACAACATTAGAAATTATACTTAAATCAAAGTTTGAAATAGTAGTAGCTATCTTCATGCCTAAAAAGAAAATATATATTTATAACATTTATTTGCCAAATAATTAAAACTTAAAAATTATTAAAATTCAAAATATTATTTAAATTTTAATTAATTATTCTAATAGTTATATTTTGTAACATCGTTTAATTAGAATAGATTTAAAAAAAAAAAACTAAAAAAACTGTTAAAAGATTATAATCTAGTTAACATAGCATCGAATATAATAGAAAACCTGAAATTTAAATTAAAAGTGTGTAGAAAACCGATTCTATATAATTCTATACTGATTCTATAATGAAATAATGAATATCAAGAAGCCTATAAAAAAAATTTTTTTAAGAATTATAAAAAGCATTTAAAAATTCAATAGAGTTCAAGAAATTAAAAGAAATATTGAAATTCAACAAAAAGCAATCATGGATTGACTTTATTTTATTTATGATATAAACACAATAATAATAATATGAAATAAACTAAAACAAATTTCAAGGAAGATTTTAATTTTAATTATTTTACTAGTTAAAACAAAAAAAATTCAATTAATTTTGATTTGGATTTTTTAAAATATAAATACAAAATTGAAAATTATGACTTCTTGGAATTTGATTAAATCAATCTGAATAATATTTTTCTATCTTTAAACAAATTCCTAATTTATATTGAACCAAATTAAAAAATAATTTTCCAGAGAATATTCCAAATATATTTTTTAACAAATTTTAGCGTAATTAAAACTTTAATTAAAATTAATTGTATGACTATACAAAATATTCTCTTATATATAAAGATTTATAACTAAATTTGAAAATCGATTAAAAAAAGAAACTAAATTTGAAATCTGTAAGCCAATAGCGTTAATTTTTATAAAAAACAAAAACATAATTACACAAAATAAATTATGACTTCGATCATTCTTAGAAAAAGAAAAAATTTTGTTAAAACTCTAAAGTGGATTCAAAATATATTACTTCGTTATAGATTACTTGATTAATTTATAAGTCGATATATGAGATGCATTCATAATTAAGATAAACTCTAGCATGAAAAAGTTCACAACATAATATGTTGATATACGATATACGATATTTAAAATTGTCATCAATGGGAATACGTTCTATTTCATGAAAAATTTCTTATATAAAAAAAAAATATATATAAAAAGGGAAAACTTAGATTAGAGCAAAAAGAACCCTTTTCAAATTTGCTATAATAGAATTTGTAATAAATATTTATTTTTAATAGCTATTAATAATTATTACAAATATAGCAAAATCTATATATAACATATACATATATACACATATTGATGAATTACAAATTAATTAATGAGTTACAAATATTTTAAGTTTGTAGTTAGATAGAATAAGATAGAAGAAATGAGAACACTTAGTTTAAGTATTGCAATGTTACTTACATAACTACATAACTACATAACAAAGCGTCTAAATTTCTAAATTTTTATATAATATAATTAATATAATAATTATATTAATATAATAATTAATATATAATATATCTTATATCGTTAAAAAAAATTATCACTTTTAATTATGCAAATTAAAATCCTGCCATATTTGGTAATAAAATCTATAAAAACAAATCAAAATATATTCACAATATATATTCCTATAAGATTTCGAATTAGAAAGATTGATTATATTTTGCATATATGCACAATTGCGTTTTCAATTATTTTTACATCTACAAGAAAATATTATTCAAATACTTAAATTAATTTAAATTTCAGATTATTAAACATGAGTTAATCAAATCATTGACAAATCTTTATTTTTATTTTACTTACATTCAATATTTTTTATTCTTATGTAGAGAGAAATAATAGTCGATCTATCATATATATCATAAAAAATGCATACATATTGCAATTACTTTTTTTATGCATGTCTCGAATAAATATTACAAATTCGCTAATTTCTTTTTTTATATTTTTATTTCTAATATACGAACCGAATATGAAAATGAATCAAACCAAGACAAAGTAAGAATCAAGATCAAAACAAAGAAATATTATTTTACCAACAGGAAAGATTGTTGATTTTTCTTTCAGATATTATTATCTTATTTCTTCTTTCTATCTAGTCTTTCTCTTTTTCTAACATTTGCGATCAATATTTAATTGTTAACAATACTATTTCAGTAAATACATTATTACGCTGAAAATTGTACGGAATCAAATTCAATTTAAATTTGATGAAATAATACATATTTAAATACTCGTTTAAAATAAAATTTTAATTAAATAATTTTCATATAAAAGTTGTACGATAATAAATAATAATTGAAATTTTATTAAAATAAATTAATGTGAATAATAAATAAAAAAAATATCGCTAATATGCAATAATATGAAAAACAAAAGTACAATGCTTATATGATTTTTTAGTAAATGTAAAATGCGGTATTAGTATGAAATGTTAAAAATATAGATATTAGATTTTGACTATTTTTTTTTGTTTATTAATTTCATATCGGGATAAAAAACATTGAATCAAATATTATTAGTGATTTTCTTATACGTATGAAGATAAGTAAGTTTATGTGAAGAAAAATATATTTAAGCTTTATTATTTATAATGAAATCTTATAGGAATGTTTGATTTACTCCTATGAATTTCGGTAAGTAGGCAGTTGAACTCAATGATTCAATTATAAATTTAAATAAAATGTTTATACCATAAAATGATTTATAAAATACCATAAATAAAGTGATGTACATGTTAATATTCTGTATATTAATAATTTATTTGAGACAAAGTTTTGTTAAATAAGGAGTTACATAATATTTCATTGAAATTCATTTGAAATATTTATTTGTATATAAAAAAATATTAATGTATTTACTTTCATTAAAAGGCTCCATTATGCAAACGATATTGCAATATTGCCGTATATCCAGCTCCAGTATTCTCCTTTCTTTTATCATGTTATTTTATTTAATTCAAACTTGCTTATTTTTTATTATATTTAAAATGCTTATAACTCGTTAATTAAGCTTTATCAGACATAAATGTATAACTGTTTTTATCGTTTTGATATCTAGAATCCATCAAAAATATTTCACATTTTTATATACGAAACTATAACTAACTTTCTAATAATAAACTTTAATAATTTCATCATAATATATAAAGATAAGAACAGGAATATGATAAAACAATTTTTCTAAGATATTATAGATAACCTACTATCTGAAGCAAAAAATGATATTCAAATTTTTTCTTATAAAAATTAAGAGTATTATATTTAGAAGGAAAAGAAAATCACTAGAAAAAGAAAAACTTTGACTGGTTGCAAAATATTGTGTTTTTAAAAAAAAGATGCAGGTGATTATTAATTTATTATAAGAAATATCGCACAATATATAATTTTTAAATAAATAATAAATAATAAATTAATAATAATTTTTTTAATAATAGTAATAAAATAATTATATATTTTCATTTTTATATTTAACATAAACAGGAAATAATAGATATAATTTATTTTATTTAAAAATTGGTTAAAAATGTTTTGTTAATGTATTTTTTGTAAATGATTTTGTAAGAGTTCTTTCTTTACGTATTTTCCGTAAACATATTTCTTACAAATCATATAAGATTTAGTTGTTTTATTATCTTTGCAAAATCTTTTTTGGTATTTTTTATAAATATGAAATATTTTAGGGATTTAGGGATATTAGGAATATATTTTTAATATTCTTTGTATGTTTTTTTTTCTTGGAATCTTTGATAGTGTGATAAATTTTTCTGTTTGAAATAAAAAATCTTGATATATTTTGTTTAATTATTTCCTTATAAAGAATTCACGTATTGATACTGATCAAAATAAAAATATTAAAGAAAATTTGGATAGGCTATTTATAAGATTTTGATTTTCCATTTAATTATTTATATCAATGAATTTATATTATTATTTCAAGTATTTATATTATTTTTAATTTTTATATATTTATGTTTCAAGTTTATTATAATTTTTTTCCTTAAATGTGGTCTTGTAAATTATCAGAATACAATCATTTAATTTGTAATTATTAAATTACCAAAAAACATATCATATATTTTTTTGTTTTTGCAAATTTTTTTAATTCTTTGTTATTTTTTATATATATTATGAATAATAATGTCATTTTTTTTTTAGAAGTTTTATCATTAATGATGCACTCGAAAAAATTCTTTGTCGTAATATTTCTTATGCAATAAATGATTCGAAATAACAAATTTCAAAATAACAAATTCACTGAGCAATATCGACCATCTTGTTTGTTTTTTTCCAAATATAGAAATTTATTTATGATGTATTTATTTTCATATCCAAGCCAAAGCTTGATGCCAAATTTTTCAGATTTATTTGGTATGTATCATCATTTTAGTGTTTTGTTCATTTTCATTCTTGTTTTTGAAATCTAATAAAAATATTTAGCATTTTTGTTCTTTATAAATATTAAAATGTTTTTTCTCCATCAATATTTGAAATATTAAGTGTCAAATAAATAATTCTTATTTTGAATTTCATACTCATCTTCAAATTCAGAATTTTGCTCTTTATTAATATTTTTACTAATTTTTATCTTTTCCAATAACTTCTTCACTAAACATGTTAACATATTTAGAGACAAAATTAATAAAAAGAAATAGAATAAAACAATTATATAATATTTATATAATAATATATGTGCGCGTGTATGTGTGATATGACAAATATATCTTTTTATTTAGATCTAAATACCTACAACATATTTCTGAATATGTATGTGTTTAGTTTCCATATATATCAATATATTGAATATTATAATTTATTCACTCTTTTTAATATTTGATTGATTTTAATCTGTCTTAATATGATTCGTTATATCTATGTGCATTTCTTTATTATAAAGTATTGATTATATTTAAATATTGAAGATATTTTTTAAGAATCTTCGATAAAATATCGTTTATGTATGTTTATGTCTTAGCAGTTACGGATTTTAAATTATGTTTAAACTATCTGCGACAAAACTAAACACATAATGTATTCAGAAATACATTATGTAGATAGATCTTAGTTTAGATCTTAGTTGAATTTAGAGCTAAGATTTTAAACAATAAACATTATAAAAAAAAATATATTTGTCATGGTAAACAAATTAAAAGATTTTTCGATAAAAAAAAAGTAAAAAGTAAAATAAAAACTGGAAAATCAGATAATATAAGAATTTATATATAGTTAAATATTATATATAATTAAATAAAGACAAAAAATAATAATGAATGTATAATTTTAAATTAAATTTTAAATCTTGTCATTTGATAGCATGTGATTAGTATTAACGTAAAAGCATTAATAAGATTACTATGATTGAATGGTACATTCTTTATAAAACTTATTAAATAGTTAGAATTAGGAAAATTCAAAATTCTCCTTAAGAATTACAATGCTTTTTAAATTAATTCAATTAGTAATTTATTATATACAACCGATGAAATATTTCTAGAAAAATATTATTTAGCTTAAGATATGCAATTTTCATAACTTCAACGCCTAACAATTCTGCGTACAAAACCATTTTTTCTAATAGATTAATAAATCAATACAAACAAAAAATAAATTCTCAAAATTATTTTACTAAAGAATACACAAATATTATCTTAACAATAATAATATTTTAATATTACAAATTAATTTTTTATATGTAATATATATAACATATCTAAAATTATATATTTCCTAGCATGAATTGTTAAAAACATTATATATCAATTTTCACGTAATACATGTATATAAACTGCAAAAAATAAATTCAAAATAAAATAAAACAAAAATTGGAATTAAATTTGAAAATAACTTCAAAAAACGATATTATTATATATTTTCCTTGTATGTTTACAGATATATCAAAACAAAATAGACATAGCAATAATTATTATTAAAAAAATCCAAATTAATATATATTATATGTCAAATATATTTAGTATAGAATTAATTTTCAAAGCATTTAAACTAATCAATAATCAGTAAATCAGAAAATATATCTATTTTTAATGACTTTCTAAACGTAATAACAACAATTTACAATCTACAAAATTAAAACGAAATAATCTCAAAACATATGAGAACTATATATGGAAATTCGAATATATAATTATTATACAATTACTATTACTATTCACTTTCATCAAAAGTATAATAAGTAACGAGGAAACCGGTAAACTTAAAAAAGCTATTTTATTATCATTTAATAATAAAATCAATATTTCATTCAAAGATGTAAAAAAATTTATTAGATTTAAAATCCTCAAAAAATAACAAAACACTATTAAATTATGTAAAATATGTAAAATAACAGAACAACATTTTAATTTTAGTTATAGTTTAATAGTTTAGTTTTTTACTTAATTGTTTTACTTAATTGTAGGATAATGATTGTATATTTATAATATTTGTTGATACCTTTGTGTTATATTTGATTGAGATTGATATACAAAAAATCAGATAAATGATTTTTTTGCTTTGTTGGTTTTATTTGAACTGTAATATATACAATGTAATTGTGATTATCACTGAATGCGTTATGTTATACTTTGCTAATTGTATCGTGTTCTGACAATTGATGATTGAAAAGTTTATGAAGGACAAACCTAAGAACCCTTGTGAAGCGATTAGACAACCTAGATTTTATTTTCAATAATTTAATAATTTATGAGCGAGTATATTTCCCTAATGTTTTCCAGATTCTCAATTTAAATAGAAATACAGCAGCGATGATCATTTCATAAGTCACACTTGCATGTTTTGCGATGGATCACCATGAGTGCAAAGATCCTGACCTTCACGCGTTGCGTGATCCTGCAAGAACGCATTCTTCGAAATCGCCTTTCAACGTAATTATTGGTCTTTCTAATCCTCTTTTAGCGTGCATTTTCACGAAAGAAGGAAAAGCAAGGCCCACGACAAGATCAAATCAATTTTCTAAATTAAATCTAATTAAATTAGAATAGAAATACAGATAGATCAATAACGATATAGTTTACAGTTAGAATCATTACAATTAGCAAACAAATATTAAAATAAATTTGTTCATTCAAAACTCACAATGTAAATGTATTATGCAATTGTACAATAGATGGTTCTTTGGATAATAACAATAATAATAAATAATAATAAATAATAAAATTAGTTCAGGCATCACATTTGTGCAATATTCAAAGTCATTCAATTTACATTTTAACAGAGAAAGTAACTATATTTTTATTTTATATATTATTTGAACTTTAATTGTGTTTTAATTGAATTCTGTCTTGTGTTTTTTTTATTATTATTATTAAATTTGTATATTTTTGTGTAAAAGTTAAATTTTGTGTATTTTTAAACTCATGTTGATTTTGTCCAAAAAGTACATAAAGATGTACTTCTATTCTATTTTTGCATTCTTTTGCACTATGTACTGAGGAAAAGAATGAAATCAACAAACATGAGAGATGAAAAAAAATATTGAAAGATATTAATAAATTTTTCATTTCTATAATAATAAAATATGTATATATTTCTTTTTCTCTACATATTTCTTTACATGTATTTTTTTTAAATTTTATTTTGTGAAGCACATTTATAATAATGTTCATAGATTATTCTTCAAAGAAACAAACGATGTATATTTTTTCGAGTGACAATTCTAATGATTCATTTGTGCAACGATTATGCAAACGAATTATTTTATCCGACGAATATGCTTCAGCGAAATATTCTATATATCATTCAGGATAAACCATATAAAATCACCAAATAAAATCTAATTCCGATACCGAGGATGAAACCGATACAAATAAAAATGAAAATAGTAATAATATAGACAATAACGCATATCATATAAATTGCACTAAGTGTAATTCCATTTGAAATCTAAAATCGTTGTATAGGTTGAGAATAATTAAGTACAAGATTTTTACCTTTTTTTTATTCATTACGGAAGAGATTTTTCAAATGATCGTTGATGAAACAAACGCATATACTGCAGAAAATTATAAAATTATAAATTAAATAGAAACTCGTTTGATTAAATAAATATAATAACAACCAATAAAAATAAAATGAAACGATTTTTTGGTTTTCTAATATGGATGTGAAGTTATCTAAAATTGGTTCATATTAATATAAAAATAACATGAACTGTCAATCATTTCCAAAAACAGTTATATTTAGAAACTATTAAATTGCTCTTATGATTTCTATTTTAATAATAATCAAACAGCAAATAAAAATGATAGACTGTGTAAGATAAATAAAAGGATGCATTAAAATAAAATTTTCGTAAATATTATGAACTAGTTAAAGATGTATATATTAATGATTTCTTAATATCATTTTCGAAAACGTAGAATTTTTCAACAATTTTTAAAAAGAAATATAGAAAAATTACAATATTTAATTATATTTTAGTCTAGAATATACAAATTTTAAATATTTTTTGAAAAAAATTAAATATATCATATGTAACGCATGTATAATGATATCATACAATTTACATAGATAACTAGTATATCAGTCTCAATTTAACAAAATAATTAATTGCCTTTAATACTTATTTGGAATTATATGGAAAAATAAAAATTATTAATGGTAAAAGAATACCTGAAGAAATTAAATCAAAAAAATTAGAACGAGACGAACTGATTGTTATGTAAAATAAAAAAAATATTATGATTCTTAAATGGAAAAAAAAAATATTTTAATGATTTCTACAAAATATTCGGCGGAAATAATGGTTATATGCAAAAAAAATTACGTATGTAATCAATAGTAATTATTGATTAAAACGTAGGAAAAATTATATTCTGTAGATTTTTTATATGATTATATATTCCATATTGTTTAGAAAAATGACTAAGTATATAAAATTATATGACTAAGATATATAAAATTAACTTTTAAATTGTTGTTGAATAACATTAATTGCAAATGTACTATTATTATATAAATAGACAATAAAAAAAGAATAAAAATATTTTAAAATACTATTTGTAATGTATCTCACAATATGTGATAAAAATGCAAATGAAAGCAACAGCACATATATCTGAAGAAAATTATGTCATAAAATGTAAAAAATAAAAAAACCAGCATATTTAATGCAAAAATTTTGCAAAATATATTACTAAAAAAATATAGCAAATTATAATTCGAAAAATGATAAAAATTGAACAAAAAAACTCTCTACGTATTAAAAATTGTGATGATTAATTTTATTTATAATGTTTTAACACAATATATCGTATTTAATTTTTGTAATGAAATATATAATGTTTTAATTAAATTTTTTTATTATTAAACAATGCATTTTTTATTTCATAATATTGTTTAATCAGTTATAATGTTTAAAATTTGACGTTTGATTATGATTATTTTATTTTGATTCTAAACATTTCAGACATTTTGGTTATTATGACTTTATCGAGAAAATAATCTTCGATCAAGTATTAAAGAATAGATTTTTCTCAAAAATAATAAAATAGTATATTGGTAATATACTATTTTATAAATTTTTAATATTTATCAAACAATATTCTATAGAAAAGATCAAGTCAAGATATATAGATCGCTAATTGGACAAGACTAACACAAATTTTTATTGCAAAGAGAAGCTTTTATATAGTGTGAAATCTATAAAGTCTAAAATGATTTTGATATTGTATAAAAATTTGAACTTGTTTATCAATTGTTTTCAAATTGTTCATTCTCAAATTCATAATTATTTATATTATAAGTTTTTGATGAGTTTAGTGGTGATTGATTCCTAATTGTTTTTTATGGTTAACTAAATTCTCTAATACCTGACTGTGTTTTAATCCTTTGTACTCTGAATAATTTTTATGATCTATTTTATGAGCAATTTCGAGTCATTTTTACTATAGGCTAACTACTCCAGACTATTTATAATGGCGCGAACGCGCTTCCGTAAAATATTGAAAATCTTGTTTTGCCATTAAAAAACGTGAATACATTTTTAAAAATATGTTTTATTAATACAATTAAAAAAAATTAATATAATTAAAGAATATATAAAAATATAATAAATAAAAATTACTTTTTGAATTTCTTCATTTTATGGTATCTTGAAAAAGAGTGAAAGATGCATTCTTGGCTTATTAGGATAAGTATCGTTACTCATTTCACGATTTTCACTTTCTTCTGTCTATTGGAACAAACATAATCTCTTTTTTTTACTTTTGCGCATTTTATGAAATTTAACCTGATTTCAGAAGATGATTTCTAGATTTTTCTTATCGAAAATTATTAATCAATTGATTGACTAATAATTTAACATATTTAAAATGTATCAATGATTTTCTGTTTTGTTTTCTTTTTTCAATTTTATATATGATATATAAATTAATTACAGACATCTCCATGTCCCCAAAAAACATTTTTTTCACCATTTAAGAAATTTTCTCAAAAAACATTAATAAATGCTTGATCATAGTATTGATCTACACTGCCCATGGAATTTGTATAGTTGGCAATTATATTAGGCTTTCTAATATTTACTTCTATACTCCCTCGAAGAATTTTTGAATCTATCATTCCAGTATCATTCCAAGTACTCAAAAATAACATAATCTTCTTGTTTTTCCAGGCTAAGAACATGATTTTTCCTTTTTTACAAACAAAAATTTTATTTATCTGAAAACTTAAGTTTTTTCAAAAAGATCGGAATATCTTTCCTTTTATTAGTAGTTATTAATAGTAGTTATTAGTAGTATTTTATTAGTAGTTATTATTAGTTAGCTTTTATTTAGTACCAGTCAAGTAGCATTTCAGTTTCATTAGTTCTTCTGTCAAAGGTATACTGATATAATATCTATCAATTAATATATGGTAACTCTGTGTCTCAGAGATTTTATAATAACTTTATAACAACTTTTGATATAAATGGTTTGATATAAAATTCTAATGCTTACTGGTAAATTTAGAATATCATTTTCTGATTTAATATTTCCATAATAAGATATATTCTGTTTCAGAATATCATATAAATTCCTATGCTCCACTTCATTGACTTAATAGGATTGTAAGTAATGAAAGAAATTTTCCTTTTAAATTTTATTATGGATTCATCTATACAAATATTTTTATCAAAAATAAAGTATTTAGAAAATTTTGAATCTAAATAATTTAAAAAAATGCTAACTCGTTGTATACGTGTTTTAAGATTTTTCTTTTTTTAACCCGAGTCGGGTTTTGTTTTTAAATAGAGCATCCAAAATATGATTGAATTGAGCTCTTGTATATAAATATATCAGAAAAAAAAAGGGATTCTACTATTCTGTTTAGTCGACCAATATTCTTGCATATTGAAAACAAGTATTGTACCCATATTTAGGATAAGTCCAATGAAAAGTTCATCTTTATTTATATCATCTTTAGCTATCTAACACAGATTTTGCATGATTATTTGTTTCCTTTATTATTCCATCTATAAGTTGGTCTGAGAAAAATAGTTTGAAAAACTGAATCGCTTCAAAAATATTTGAGGAAATTTGAAGACCTGTTATTTTTGATCCTATTGAAAAATTTATTCTTAGGGGCATTCCATTCTCTATGATATTATGTACTAATACAATCATCTTCTTCCAACGAGATACTTGCATCAGATATTATCGGATTCAATAGGCTGTACTTTTTGACTTCGATCAACTATTATATCGTTGTCATCTCTATCACTCTCACTATATCATTTATATTAATTTCAGCCAAATTATCGCTGTATAAATTAAATTCGATTTCATCTTCATTTTTCGAAAATTCATTTCTTTATATAATTATTTTCTTCCATTTTAAAATTAAATATAAAAAAATTATAATAATTTTAATAATAATAATTATTTATATAAACTAACAGCATAGGCTTCTATGAAGAACTAAAGAATATTTAAATTAAAAAAACAATTTCGTTTAGATGTCACTACTGTGGTAACAACGGAGTAGTAGCTTATCTTACAGTTAGCGGAGTTATGTTTACCTTAAAATGTCGCCGTAGCAGTGACAACAGAGTGCAAAAGATTAATTAAATGATTTCTGATCTCTACGGACTGATTGAATTCTAACTTTTGTAGGTTTTGAAATTTAATTCTAACTTTTTTTAAACTGTCATTTGGTTTTTCTTCTAGTAATTATTTTTAAAAATATAATTAATAGAAAGTGAAAAAGATTCAATGATCGCATTGATTCACAATGAGCTTAAGAATCAATTTGTAATCATATTGCAATATCCTTGCAAGCGCTTCTTCAATTGATTGGTACTTGGTGCACAAATTATGATTTATGAAGTAGCCATTGTTATTATTATTATTTTAATTTCATGCTATTTTCTGAAACAATGTAAAAAAAACAATTGTGTATTTGTTCGTAAATTATTGTTAAAAAATTCTAAACCAGGGAACTTAAGTTCTTAAGGAAGCTAAAGTTATTGAAAAGATGAAATTTGAGTTATCAGTTTTGAACTGGCTGTTTTATAAATATTGTTTTTATTCTTTTTAGTTTTTATTCTTAACATATTTTAAATTTCTAGCAAATTCAATATTGATTTATGTACTAATGAAACTAAAATATATTTAATTTATAATTATTAAATATGTAGTTATAACTGATACAATAAAGCTATCATTATTTTATTAATTCATAATCACTATTCTTTATTAATCATTATTAATTCATTATTAATAATTTTAATTCTATAAACTTTCTATATATAATATCTTGCTATTCTAATACAATATAATTTGCGATTCTAATTGTCATCATCTCGAGACAAATTAATCTATCTTGTATTAATCACTATTTGGATCTATTATATTCTATGGACTGGATATATAGTTTCCATCAACTGTTTGATGATATCGTTGGCAGTTTTTATAATAATAACACGTGGAATACTGTGTTCATGCGTGTTCCACTATTGTAAAAAGGATATGTTTTTCTCTCGTATTATCATCAGATCATTTTTTTTCAACAAATATTGAAATTGCCACTTATTTCTTTGTTGTAACTAATATTTTTTGCTTCAACATTGCTAGAAATACTGGAACATTTGTTGGATTAATTAATATCGACTCAAGCAATTCATCTTAATGATTTGTAAATCGATATTATCGGTCAGTATATCAGAAATAACTTGAAATCGAATTTAGATCATTTAGACCGGATAATAAAAAACTGAAAGTTTAGGGAAGATTTTATTTTTTAGCACAGTAAATAGTTCTTCTATGCTCTGAATGCAAATAATATTTTGTAGACTTCATTGCAAATATCTTTTCGCAACAAAGTATAGAAAATTTAATTCTGTGTTATATTTTCCTAATGCATTTGATTTTTCGAGTTGTACTTCTTGCTTTTTAAAAACATGCCTTGTTTATATAATTTATTTCGCACATCTATGAAATTTATCCATTGTTTGAGAATAATATTATCTTTTATAATTCTTTTATAAATATATAAATCTTTTATAAATATATAAGTAAAAATACCTTAGTGAAATCTGTGGCTAATTCCAAATAATATATGATCTTTATGACAAAATATGAAAATACACAAATACAATTTTATTACAATTTTATGTGTTTTACGAGTTTTATTGTGTATTAAGAATAAATATATTTGATATTACAGATAAAGAACGGTCATCGGTGGTACGTATATCATATGATATAGTAGATAACTGATTCATTATGTAATAAGGATCGAAATTTTTATCCATCATTTTATGCATTTGTTTTATCGAAGATTTGCAAGCTATGGTCTAATATTGCTCGTTCAATTACTTATTAATATCTCGCGTGTAATAATCTAATATGTTCATTTTGTTGTTGTTGTTATTATTGTTATTATTATTATTAATTCTGTAATTGAGTGATTAAAATATAATGTTATAGAATACCTTTTTTAATATTGTATGAATGTATTTGTATGAATGAATGCAATCTATTAATAATTCGGTTCTTATCTATACAACGAATAAAAATAATTTCAAATTTGTGATCTATCTTTAGACAACTATCTTACGACAACTGCATTGAATAACATTCTTTTTGAATGAAACATTCTAATATTTTTGCAGATATTTTTTTAATTTTTTAAAATTTGAGTATTTTATTTTTATTTATCAAATTATTTATAACATGTTAAATAACATTTAACGTTTGTAGTATTCTTATCTTAAATATCTTAATAATATCTTAAATAATATATAATATATGTCAAGTAAAAATATTGCCGAGCATTTAATCGAGCTGGTCTTCTGTTATAATAAACAAAATCTTGTATAATAATGTCGAAAATGTAATCGAAAATATCCGCTCCAAAAAGAATAGCTATTTTCCATATTGAGTGAAGTATTTTAACGTTAAATTGAATTTTATATAATTCTATGTAATTTTATGATATTTCTAACTAAACTTTTTCTTTTAACTAAATTTTTTTGAAATTTACTATTATTTTTATGAAATGCAATAATTTTTGTATCTATTTTTTAACAGAAAAAAATTTTTTTTACAGAATTAACCTTCAATGCCTAAAATGTTGAATATTGTTGATCTAATTTGTTAGATAATTTTTGCATAATAAAATTGCGAATTCGAATCTAGTAAAATTCAATTTGATATTCTTATCTATTTCCTCGATCATTCCTG
Source organism: Apis cerana (assembly GCF_029169275.1). Classification (NCBI taxonomy): domain Eukaryota; kingdom Metazoa; phylum Arthropoda; class Insecta; order Hymenoptera; family Apidae; genus Apis; species Apis cerana. The sequence goes on along the minus strand of NC_083854.1, from coordinate 351,202 downwards.
ATATAAATAATAATATGGCATATTTTCCGACAATAAAATTCCGATGCAATATTTGATTCTCAAATTGATGACAATAGCATATCTGTTTTGAATTATTTTTTTCTGGTCTAAGATTTTTTATAAAAACACCCTTGAATTTTTCTGTTCTAGAATATCTCGATATAACAACATATGCTTGTATCCGCATATCCTCTAAAATCATGTATATATCTTGCAAACAATAATTAAATTTTATTTGCAATATTCTTATTTTTATTAACTTTAACTTTTTGAAATTTTTGAAATTACTTGAAATTTGACATATGGAAGAGATGGAGATGTTAACTAATGTGCTGCTGCTTGTTCCCATCAGCGCACAAATAGATTCACAGACATTATAATTAATTATTTAATTATTTAATTGTTTAATTATTTAATTATTTAATTTAATTATTAATTAAGAATGCTATTCTTGGCTATTCGAAATTTTCTAATTACAATTTATTAATCATCTAAAATCGCAGAAATCTTTGAATATAAGCTTGTGCACCATAGTTTACGATCACTTTTTCCATTCATTAGTATCATTGTGTCTAGATTTTTTTCAAGAAGATTTTTAATATGACAGTGTTTCATAATTTCATCGATTCATTTAATTTCTCTAGAGAAGATAATTGTTCGCCTCATTGATGAACTCTCTCAATAATCGATCCTAACGCAAGATTTCTAATCAGTGTACAAGATTTCTAATCTAACAGTTTAATATAATAATGGCAAAAATATACAGTCGTTTTTTATCGCATTTACAGTTTCTCCTAGTTTTTTGTTTCGCTATGATTCTTGTAAATAATAAAATTTTGTTAAATTATTCTTAATTAATGAGATAAAGGTATCTCTCAAATTAATCTAATCTTCAGGAATACTGTTGAATATTAGTAATTTTATTTGCAATAAAAGTACTGGATATTGCTATTGAGAAGGATCAATCCTAACAATAAAAGAAAATCCTTTTTTCTCTTTTGTTGATGCACACATGAAATCCCTATGAAATTTTCTACGGCGATTACATTAAAATATATTTTAAAATCATTAAAAACAAATTGTATACAATAATTTTAAATAATTCCATGCCCATGATGATTTGCTCTATTTTCTTTTATATATATCTATCGTGTGTATTATATATTATATGTATTTATATATAACATTGTCTCATATCGTTTCTTAAATATCATAAATGCTTTGTCTGGAAAAATTTTTTAAATTTTGTTAATGATGTTTTGGTGAAAAATTAATTGACTTAAGTTTGTTAATTAGTGCTTCTAAATTTCATTATAGACTTTATTAAAGAATTCGCTTATTTAAATTAGATGGAAAAATAGATTGACAATGTTGAATGTTGATTATCACATTACAATACTATTGGGGCGATAAGAGATTGAGATGCAGCTTTTCGAGTTGATAGATATATGAATTATCTTTTGTTTTGTTGTAATACTACTGATATTTCATTCCGACACTTAGTCCTGAAAATGATGATGCTGCAAATGAAGATAAATGTTCTAAAAAAATTTTCTTCTTTATTTTTTTTACTCTTAAATATGAACTTGTAAGTACGTGAGTGTGCGCGCAAATAATAATTTCACACAACTAGTTTATACCAAAAATATATGAAACAAAAAATTTCATGATTCAATTTTGAACAACAATAATTTTTTCATAATTGTGACATTATTCTTTTCCAATCCTCATTCTCTTTTTTTTTATACGATTAGAGAAAAAAAAGAAAGAAAAAAAATATAATATCACTAATATTAAATTTTTTATAATAATTTGTAACTATATAGTTACTTACAACTTATAATTATATAAGCAAAGAAAATAGCGGGAATAAGATTAGCAACAAATTTATAAAATAAAAATTGTAATAAAATTAATAAAATTCAAGAGAGAGAGAGAGAGAAAGAGAGAGAGAGAAATCAAGGAGAGAAAAAAAAAGAAAAAGAAAATAGAAATTAAAAAAAATAGAATTTAAAAAAATAATACATTCAAAAATAACAATGGATTAACTAATTTAAAAAATTAAAATATATATATATATATACATATATTTCAAATCAAATCTAATAGAAATGTATTGGTAAATTTTTGATAGCGAAGTTAAGTAAATATTTTGTTAATGATAAGAACTTCTGATTGCTTTTCAACACTGCATACTGAATATTACTGACGAATATTCGCTTGATTATATCTGGTTATATCCGGCTCGAAGAATCAAATGTTAAAGTTTAAAATGATTTTGAGTATTGTAAAAAAGTTGAATACTGTTTTTCAAAGGACCATGTTATATTGTTACACTGTTATAGGATTGTATAATCGTTTATATTGTGAATCTTTAATGATGATTGATTTTTAATTGTTTTCTATGATGGCTGATTGACAATTAATTGAAATTTCTAATAATGATTATGTTTTAATCAATTTTTGATTAAATTCTCTAAGGATTGACTATTCTAACTTTTGCGGCTTCTAAGATCTGATTGAATTTTTTTTAGAAATTATCACGAGCATTGATTTTTCTTCTAGTAATTATTTTCAGTAAAAATATAATTAAGAAGAAAAAAAATCAATGGTCGCATAGAAGAATAGTTTCTAAGAATGTATCTAGCGAAGTTGCATTGCAATGTATACATATAAACTGGATTTTCGTGACTCGTTTCCGGTGATCGATCGCAATAACTTAACTGTGACTTATTGATATAAGTTTTATCGAATAATTATTATTGAAAGATTAAAATAATATGAACAATCTGTATTCGCTCGTAAGAAATTAGAAACTTAAACTATTGAGATTGAAACTATTGAAAAATTATTAAAATTTAATATCATTTATTATCATTTTATTCAAATTTATTATCATGGCTATTTCAGAAGTCAGCTCTGATTTTTATTCTTAATATTATTCACAGTGGCTATTACAAAAGTCAGCTCTGACTTTTATTCTTAATACTATTTACAGTGTAATATTTAATTCTAAAATCCACAAAATTAGATGAATTATATAAGAGATTTTGAAAATTCTTAAGGAATTCAAGGAGATATTCAGGTCGAAACAAAATATTAAATGAAAATTCATCAAATTATAAATATATAAAATGAGATTTATAATATTTATAAGATCATAATAATTATTGTTAATGATCAAATTGTCGATGCGATATTAAAAAAGAAAAAGAAATAGGATATTTCGAATAGGATGTTTTGGATAATATATTAAACAACTTTAATAATAATTCGTTGAATTAGTTTTAAAATAAATAATATCATAAATATAGAAAAATTACAGCATATCAAAAAAATATTATCAATTATGATGACTTTGAGTTATCCTCAAAATATATTTATACCACTTATATAAAATATATATAAAATTCAATTTAAAAAAATCATTTTCATTTCGATAAAAACGCAAAATATAAATTAAAAAAATAATTGATTACAACACTATATATATATATATATATATATATATATATATATATAATATATATAATATATATATATATATATATAAACTTGTATATAATATACTTATAATATATATATAATATATAATAATATATTTATAAGTATTATGATATGAGAATGAGATAATTTTTTTGTGATTTTTTCATACGATGCGATATTAAAAAAGAATGTTTCGCATTGGAGTCAAATATGGATATTGGAGTCAAAGAATTACGAACTTTTTTTTATCATTTTATACATCATATTGAATGTTGGAATAACAAAGAAATAAGTTTAGAAAAGTGTCTAGCATTCAAAGCATGACAGCAATTTGAAAACTAGTAGTATCACAACTATTATGCTATTTGTATATCAGTACGTATAAGTTATTAAGTTATTATTATTATTATTAAGTTATTATTATTAAGTTATTAAACCATTGAAATTCATTCATTTTTTAGATTATATAGCTTATATTTGAAGTTGGTATTTGTTAATTTAATTATATGGTTATAGTGATGGTTTTTAACTTTTGGTTTTTCAAATTTAGTATAAATAATAATCGCTTTTTGTAATTGAGTTGATTAGAAATACACAATATATGATATTTTCATTCATGTGGTTTGATGATACTAGAATATAGAACATAGACTTTGCAATTGTATTTTTAATTGATGAAATACATCCTCCATGATGTTTCTCTTTGCAAATAATTATCACAGATTGTAACAAGATCTATTGGTTGTTTCTTATTATTATTCTATTATTCTATTATCTTATTATATATTTCGATTTCAATTTTAATAATTTTTATTTTATGATTCAGAGTATTGAATATGGATTATTTTATCAGCAATACAATAAAGCTGTATTTATTAAAAAAAAATTATTATTCAATTTTTTTATATTATCTAAATATATTGTCTATTTTGAATTTAATGCTTTTTTTCGAAAACATTTAATTAAAATAGAAACAATAATTCAAATATGAATATAAAAAATTATATACATGACATAACATAATTAATCAATTGATTTTCAATTCGATTCATTTTCGATAAATATATATTCGGTATAAAAAAATTTAATAATGATAAAATTAATAATGAATAAAGAAAATTATATTCAAAACAAAAATAAGTATCATTATTCAAATCATTTATCATTTGCATAACAATAACTATTTTTATAATAAGAGTAGCAGCATGAAATTTTGTAGAAAAAGTTTTTTTTAAGAAATCTAAAAAATTCATCATTGTATTTATATGATCTGATGAGACTAAAATAAATCGTTTCAAATCAAATTGGACATATTTTGGACTTAATTTGAACTTGACTTAATTTGAGAAAAATAAATAATTTATCTAAAATTAAACAAAAAATTTAGAGCTGAATAGATTATGTACAAAAGTTTTATATAAGGGAAATAGATTTTTTTATAAATTATTAAATTTTTTAATTTTAACGCGTCAATATCAAATCAATGGCAATAATATCTAAGTATTCTATAAGAAAATTAATATAATCTAAAAGAAAAGAAATGATATTTCAGCAGGACAAAAATAAAAAACATATATAAAAAACTATCAAATGAGTAAAAAAATTAATTTATATAATAAAAATTATATTATTAATCGTAAAAAAATCAATTGTAAAAATGAGATTAAGAAAATTCAAATACACCAAAAAGATTACAACAGATAATAAAAAAGAAAAATGAACAAAATATTATATTATATTAATTGTATGTATACTATGTATAGATGAAATCTATATTTAGATAAAAAAAATTATTATCATATAAAATTATATACATAATAAAATCTATCTATTTCTATTATTCTATATAAATGTATATATAATGTATGTAATAAATGTGTATATAATATAAAATAAAATTTGAAATAAAGTATTTGATTTTATATGAAATAGTCAATTAAAAATTTTAGTCTTTTGTATCTTATTGTTTAGTATATAATATAATAATATCCATCTAGCCTTGTGTATTTATATTTTTACTTGTCTATATATGAGTCTATATATGTTTTTTTTTTAAAATTGCTATAAATCTAATTTTGAAAAAATAAATTAAAGTTAATTTTATTATTTAGTTAGTTAGTTAGATATAGATGTCTTCTTTTATAATAATAAATGCTTAATGTTATATCTTGCAATAATACAATATCTTTATCTTTATAAATTCATCAGAAAAATATTATAAAATATTTTTTTTAAAGTGGGATAAATTTATTTGTAATAAAAAATAAATTTTTAAAAAATTAAAAAAAATTTTTCTAATCATATTAATTATTAATTATTACAAATCCGCGGAAGAGCCAGAATAAAAAACAAACATTTATTTTCATACGCATTTTTGTTTCTAGCGTACTATTTATCTATATGAGCACACATTAATTCAATTGTGAAACAGAAAAAGACAGTAAGATCTGAAATCATAAGATGTAATTTCTAAAAAAATTTCATAATTAAAAATAATTACGTTTTATTTGTATAATATTTTTATTCACAATTGTGAATATTGCAAAGAAAAATTTATTTGTACCATATATCAGGAGACTAAACGTATCATAAGAGCATCAATAATAGAAATAAACGATTCCAACTAAAAAATTCTTTTCAGCAATGAACACTATATATCGTTGAAAGAATATATTGCACTTGAAGAAGATTTGAAAGAGAAGCCCAAAATAAAGATTACAAAAAATAAAAAAGACAGATTTCTGCAAACTTATCGCAAATATAAACAAAAAAATCTGAAACAAATTTAAATTATTACAAAATAGCATCCAGTTACAAATTCAATAATAATAATGCTACGAATGCCAAAGTATAAAACATCAAAAATTAAAAAAATAAATTTTGCTAAGAATAATAATAAAATAATAAAACAATGCATATAATCATTGGAATAGATTAGGATCAAAGCTTATAATCTGTATAGAATATATAAAGAATGTCTCAAAATTCACGCAAGAAGTAATTTTGATAGAAAACATAAGGTTATAATTAAAAATTGTAAATTTTTTATTGATTTATAAATATATATACAATATAGGATTATATGTGGAATAATATAATGGCGGGTAAAAATAAAATGGTCTCCACGGCTTTGATCCGATGATATCTTCAGCCTAAAATCAGTGACACGTTGTGGATGCATTTGTTTCTCAACAATCACTCGTAGATTTTCTGAAATGCGATCAATCCATCAAAATGAAAATGAATCATCGCTGAAGATTTTGTTTGAAAAACTTTCATAATTTTTAAAATATTGATCAACAATGAAAATGTTATCTATCAAATGAATTATCGCAGAAATTTTTCTAATAATTGAGAGATAAAATCAACTGAATTATTTGAACTATATTTTTACTTCAATTTGAATATCTTCTGTGTTAGAATTTTCAATCAATGAAGAATAACAAATTCAATATATGAAATCGGCTAAATAAAATTTACAACGCTTATTGGATGACCATAAATATATTAACAATAATGTTCTACATAATTTTTTAACTGTAGAATGATTATGATTTTATTGATACTATTTTGGATCATGCTATCAAATTAAATTGATTTGATCAGATGCATCGATAAAATGAAAATAAATGCATATTCCGTATTGTTTTCTCACTAACATCATAGAAATTCAATTTTTATTGCTAATTTAATTATGATGTTCCGTTGAAAAATAAATGACATAGATAGAAACATAGATAGTATATTGATCCACGCATAATAAAAATTTACAGATAAATGTAAATTTGTCTCAGTTAATTTTTATAATTCATATTTTTTGAAACATTTTTGCGAATATAGTCAGAAAAGAGTCATAAATTTTTGCAATTTCGAAATTTAAGGTTTTTTTGTGATATATGAAGTGGAAACTATTATTTTTATTGTGTAAAGGATAGAGTTTGTTAAATTCCACAATATTTCGAAAGTTTTTAAAATAGTAGATTTAGTAAATTTACTGAGATACTACTATTGATACTTTGTATTAACAATTAACTTAAACAGAAAACTTTTAGTTTCTTATTAGACTTTCATTGCTAAATATTCAGGCTAGCTAATTTAAAAAATTGCATTAACTTTTTCTATAATGCTGTCTTTATTGAAGCTTAACATAATATTAATAATTTTTATAGAAGTTATACAGAAGAATATGGAGAAATCGGTATTTATCATTTATCAATTTGTAAAGTAACAAATTATAAAAATAAAATATTGTTAATAATAGTATTTAATATTTTAACGGTAAGTTTTTATTTATCTATTGTATTATATTATACGATTTTCCGAATAATATATTTTTATGATATAAGAATTATAAGAACATATTAATCGGAGAAAATATTAATTCGAAATCGAAGAAAAATGTACAAAAGATTTTCTTGTGTTTTTTTTGAATCTTTATAGAAAATAAATTTTCGAGATATTTTATGCAAAAAAAAAAATCAAATTATTTGTTGAAAATTATTTAATTTTGTTGTCTGACTCATATTGACTATTCCATGATAAATAATAGTTATCATGATAGAAAAATGTCGAATATGTATCCAAGATCGAAATATTCCAGCATTACTTTTTAATATTTTTGATACAGATTTTCAACTGCACTATAATTTCATTGAAATACAAATGAGTAAAATGTTGATTTGTTTAATTAATTAATTTGTTTAATTTTTCAATTATGAAATTAATTGTTGTGTTTGATAGATATTTAATAATGATACAATTTATTGTTGTTAATTTAGGCAGATGTTTATTAAATTAGTTGTTTAATAAATTAATAACAAACATATTTTTTGTTCTCTTCTTGATCGGAACCATTAGTATGATTATTGATTGAGACTTTTCGATTCGAAATGAGCTTGATCAAAGATTTTATTCTATCTTATATGATGTTATCTTATATATTAACTATATTTCTGATAATTAAAATACTATCAAGGCATTATTTGCATAATTTATAGAATAAATAAAATAAACATTAATTTTTCGATATATTATGATTACATGTACATAATTAAAAGATGAATTGCGCTTATCAAAGAATCCATCTATTCTATGAATTGTAAATTATTATATCTATTAATTTTTGAGCTCAAAAGATACAAGTTGCGTTATTATATTTTTTAATAAGTATATTTTTTTAATTATTTTTGTATTTTGTATACAACTATTAGTTTTCATAAAATCTTTTTTAATAGATTTGCTTATCGGATAATACAAACTTTAATTTTATATATTTCTTATATATTTCTTTTATTTATTAATATTTGAATTGATATATTTTTAAAATTCATGACACTATTGAAATATCTTGCTATTTTTGTTATTGAATACTCTTTTTAATATTTAATTTATTCTATTAAAAAAAATAATAAATTAGCAAGAGAATTCTACAAAAGAATACCTTAATATTTCTAATTTCTCTAAAAAGATAGATGAATAATTATCTATTAATTTCAGTATTTATAAAAATATTCTAAAATTATCCTTCGATGAGTCTAAATTGAACGATTTTGAATATTACATAAATATGATACTTGAACTAATATTATTATTCAAAGGACTATCTACTGTTGTATAGATATATATACTGTTGTATATACTATATACTGTTGTATACTGTATTATGTTATGAGTTTTGAATGAACGAATGATGAATTAATTGTTTGCGGCTAATTGATGACTGTAATGATTCTAACTGTACTTTGGTACGAATTATATCATCGCTATATTCTATTTCTATTTTAACTGATGCGATCTAAAAAATTATTATGACCTTTGGTTTTTCCTCCAATCATTATTTTTCATGAAAATGCAAAACCAATAAGAGAGAATTAGAGAGACAGTTGATAGTATAGAGAGATAATTGGAAAGCATTGGAAAGCAGTTCAGTTTCAAAGAAAACTCCTCACGAAGTTGCATCGCAACACATGAAGATCAGGATCTTTGCGCTTACTTTCCGTTGCAAGGCATGCAAGTGATTTGTAAAATGACTATTATCTTTATTTAAATTGATCTAGAAAGCGTTAGGGAATTGTACCCATAAATTATTTTTAGATTTAAAATTGAAAATATTTGAGCTATTGAAAATAAAATCCAAGCTGTCTGATTGTTTCACAAGTTTTGTCCTTAATATCCTCGTTATCTAATGCCAAAAGAAAATGAAAATCTCATTTTAATTATCTATATATTAATTAATTAAAAAAAATAAAAAAAATTAAAGAATAGAAGAAAAAATAATCCAGTACTAGTACTACTTTTTAATTTATATACTTCGAGTTTAATTATATATTTCAAGTTTTATATTAATTTAAAATAATTATTATGATATATAATATTAATTATTTTATTATTTTATTTTGATATTTATTAATACTATTAATTTATAAATAAAATATTTTTTCTTATTTTTTATTCTTTCTTTCTTTTTATTTATTTAAGAAATTATCTGGCACTAGGAAAATTTTCTTATGTACAAATCAATGTTGTTAATTTTAATCAGTGATATTATAAAAATATCTTTCTCCGAAACAAACAGACCAATGTAACTCGATTCACTTATTGATTCACTCATATTTTTGCAAAGAATATGGATAGTCCTTTATAAATAAGATATAACATGATGAGATTGTTAAAAATGCGTGGTAGAGCATTGGTTTGTGCGATGAGAAATTTTCAGTAAGATGTATAATAATCGATATTTTTGTTGATTTGATTTGTCAGATCTGTAAGTCTTTTCAAATTTTGTTGATCTGTAAATCCTTTAAAAAAATGTTATAAGAGCACAATAGTTCTCCTCTCTAAAATTTTCAAAAGATGTTCATATATTAACTTTTATTTTTCAAGATTAACTCTTATTGCTATGTCGACATCTTTAAAAGTTACAAATAATCCATGATAAAACCGATTTTCAAATTTCACAATATATGAAGATGCTAAGTATAATACTACTAAATCTCTTAAAATTTCGTCTAGTTAAATCGGTAGTATAAATAATTTGATGCAGCGGATTAATGTTAATTCAAAGTATTAGAATTTTTATACAGGAATTAAATTTTGGATTAATCATCGACGAAAATCATAATATTTATTTTTGATAAAAATGAAAATGCATTTTCGAAAGCTTAATGGCCATCATGACTGAAATGACATGGATGATACCAATAAATATCTTTAAATGTTGATTTTTTTTAAGCTTGTTAAGTTGTTGTATCTCAATGTAATGTACATTTTGTATCTCGTATCGCCATGCCTTCTAAATTTCTTGAATTCTGATTTCAAACTGAATATTATTGCTTTTAAATCTCAAATGATTGATCTATAATATTACTAAATGTTTTTGTCGTAGACAGCTAAAATTGATACCATAAAAAATAAATTAAGAATAGAAGGATTGATTAGTTGATTACAAAAATTACCAGATATATTATTTACATTATTTACATTAGAGAAAACTATTCTAATGATTTTGATCTCTTTGATTAATTTTGATATATTATTAAAGATATTCTTTCGAATAACTTTCACAAAATTTTAAAATTTTAAGACTTAAAAAATTATTGATTATTAAAATTAGAATATTTTTCAAAAATATCTTAGTATCGATTGACTGAAATAAGATTAAATTAGATTTAGATTAAATTAGGTTAGCTTATTTATGAAACAATATGATATCACTGTATATTTCAATTTTTTGTAATGTTGCATCATTTCTAATCATTGATATGATAATATCTAAATTAAAAACAATATAGTTAAGATTAAAAATAATATAAATATTAATCAAACAAACATTTTTCTTTTTCTTAATATATAAACATCTGCGTGATGTATAAGTGCTATTAAAAATTCATATGGAAAATATTCGATTAATAATTTAATAATTAATAATTTTTTAATAAATAACAAATGAAAAAGTTAAAATCTCTTAAAGATATTACTCGGAATGTCTTTGATAATGTCAAAATCATCAGAATAGCTTCTTTTAATGTAAATTATTTACTATTATCTATTATTTTGTTTTGAATAACTCACCATATGTTGAGTATTATATATAAATCTAATTCCTTGGAAGTGAGTGAAGCTTGATTTGATGCTTATTTGTGGAATAGATATGAAATGATTATGTCGATTCAATATGAGAATGTTTGTTATTCATTCTATTAAGAATAAATCTAAGATTTGTGAAGTGGTCAGACAGCTTGGATTTTATTTTCAATAGTTCGAGTATATTTAATAATCTAACAATAATTTATGAACGGGTATAATTCTCTAACACTTTTTAGATCCTCACTAGCAATCGAAACAGAAATATAATAGCAATGGTCAGTTCATAAGTTACACTTGCACATTTAATGCCTTGCAACAAACCATAATGAAAACGATCGCGATTGCATTGTGATTCTCCTACATTGCGATGCGATCTCACGAGGATCCATCCTTCCAAACCGCTTTCCAACGCGACAAATTCTCTTAGTTTGTATTTTCACGGAAAATAATAATTGGAGAAAAAGCCAAGGCCTGCAACAGTCTTTTAGATCAGATCAGTTAGATCAGATAGAATTTAGCAGTGATGCAGTTCATATCAAAAAATCATTAGAATAAGTCGTCAATCAGCCACAAACAATTAAAGTATTAAATCATCATTTATTCACTCAAATATAAATGATCCTGCAACAATAAATGGTCCTTCGAATAATTATAATAATGTCAGGCACATTTGATTAATATTTAATCATTCAATTCAGATTTTAACATATTGTTTCATTAAATATTTGAATTTCTTTATAAGTTACTGGATTTGATTGAGTAACGAAAAATCAAAAAGGTTTAAATATTTTAATGTGATTGTGGTGAGAATACTTCACATTTAATATATATAAATAGCAATTAGCTAATAGCAAATAGCAAATAATTAATTGATTTATATTGATGAATAAACTCTAATTTTAATTAATATTTCACTAATTATATATATTAAAATATACAATTATGTGTATTTGTGGATTGTGAGCATTTAAAAATATAAAATTAAATGTTTGATGACAAAAATTTGATAGAAGAATACGAAAATATTGTAAATAAATGTTTGTGTTTTAATTAATGTATTTTTCGAATTCATAGTGATTTGTGAAAAATGGACAAAAAAAACAAGTGAACAAAAATGTTTAAAAATGAGAAAAAAATTTCCAGAAAAATTGATCTTGAGCATTGCATCATGTTTTACTCATTATGAAGATAAGAAGTCTCAAAAAAATTATGGCTTGTAGATTACTTAAACAATTATTATTTAATTGCATTTTTAAAATTTCTTCACATTTTGAAGTTAAATATGGATTAACTATCATGTAAATTTTTATTTATTTTAAAATTCTAGTGTAATGAGAGCAAAAAAAACTCCCTTTTTTGTTCACTGTTTTGTTTATTATTTACAATAGTGTTGATGGTAGATTCAAACTTATTAAATGCATGTATGTGTGTATTGAATTCATTTTTGAATTTTGATTGAAATGGATTTGTATATATTGAATGCTAGTCTTTGCATCCGGTAATATATTTTCTTAACAATAAATGTTATTTATTTGTACACTATATTACAAATGTGATATATTTGTCTGTATAATATTTGAGTCTCTTACACAATATCACAATAGGTATTCGATCGGTCAGAATTATAACATGTAATTATAAAAAAGAAATTTATCTATTTGTTATATTGTTAACAATTAAAATATGATAACAAACTTTTAATTAGATCTAATTTAGATTAAATTTTTTTCTTAATTTTTGATAAATCTATGAAAATAGTTAGAAATCCCTTCCAACAAGAACATTTCTAGTGGAATACGATAGCCAATAAAATTGCGCCAATTTCCTTATTTATGTTAAATAAAAAAATTTCTCAAACAAAATCGATGATCAATATTGCACAAAGATCTGATAAATATTAATTAAAAGCTAATAGGCTTATCTAAATTTTCTTAATCAGGATGATACTCGCCATTGAATTAACCATATTTGGAATATGTCATTTTTAGACTTAGAATTATATTACATTCTTGTTAGGTTAGAATATTTAAAATATATACTTAAATATCATTTAAATATTTTCTCAAAAATAACAGTAATCTTAAGCAGTATCATTCTAACTCTTTATTTAGTTTTAGATTCAGTTGATCGCATGGAATTTTAGAGATAAAAAATTTATTTTATTTAAATTCCATAAGTTTTTAGAAAGACCTAGAAAGACCAATCAATCTCATATATATTTTTATAAAGAAAAACAGATAATTGCAACGTTCATATCTATTCATATCTATCATATCGTTCATATCTATCATAGATATATCGCACATAACATCATCCGAATACAGATAAGAAGCAAAATCTGTATCTTTAACATAAAAAGTTCAGATACTAAAAAATGATTAATGATTATGTTGTGTGTACCACAATAAATTTTTATTGCTAAATTGCAAAAAATTGATCTTTTCTTGAAAATGCTTTTCACAGATGAAAATAGCTTTTCAAATAAAAATTTTTAAAATAAATAAAATATTAGAATATTGTATTTGAAATCTTCATCCTATCATTTCTATGATACAACGCTTTAATCAAGGATGTTTCAATTCAATATATTAAGCATTTTCAAGAAAAAATTATTGTCTAATTTATTTGTTTAATATCTAACACAACAGAATATCTTCATTTTTTGCATTTACGTTTATTAAACGAATTTTAATAAATTATTTTACGAAAGAAACAACGATACATATATTTTATTCATAATGATGCATCATCATATTTCTATTAAACCATTTCAAAATCTTTTGAATTCATACTTCGGAGGATTGGCAAAAAATCTATATCACATTTATAAGATTTAATTTAAATCCATTAAATTTTTTTTTTTGGACACGATTAAAGATATGTATAAATTAGATCAATAAATAAGAAATATTAACCAAAATGATTTTATTTTTAGATGAACAAGACATAAAAGATAAAAATTTTAAATTCAAATATAAAAATATTTTGATTAAAATTTATTTAATTAATGACGAAATTTTAATATAATTTTTCAGAAGAATATAGTTTGTGATCCATAATTTTTTTGAAATTTTTTTATCTTTACAATAAAAAAAAATTTGATCTTGAAATTTAATCATGCTCAAGATCAATTTTGCGAAAACTTTTTTTATAAATCTTTACGGATTCAAGTAATGTTTGTAATAATTAAAATATAATATTTTCTCTATAAAGAAATGTAATATTTGAACATAATACATCTTAAAATCTCCAAAATTATTTTATAAATTTTAGAAACTTTTATGCATTTTTTTCATAAAATAGATTTAATTACATTTTGTAGGTCTCTTTCAATCAATTTTATTATTTTTGTTATTTACTTATATTTATATATCATTAAAAAAAGAATTTATACTATTTATAAATTAATAATTTATACACATTAATATTATTATTAATTTAATTAGATTTATTAATTAAATAATATTAAATATTAATTAGATAGAATAGAATAGATTAGAGATAATATAGATAGATTTAATTATATACATTAATATTATATTCTACAATTCATAGTCCATTTTTTTTTTGCTGCGTCCATCTCATACAAAACTATTTTTATTTAAACAAATATATAAATTTTTAAATAAAAAGAGAAAGTTATATAAAATAAAACTGTTAAATTTCATAAAAATATTTACAATATTTCAAACAATAATTATTTATTAATTATATTATATATTTATTTATTAATTATAAATATTATAATTGTAAATATTAAATTATTTCTTTTTTTTATAGTTAAAAACTTATCAAAATCGAATTTTATATCTATAAAAAATTTATTTTAAATAATTTTTTTTATTTATCATAATCAATTTTATTTTTAATTTCATTTATTCATTCTTTCAAAATGAAATATTTAAAAAATATTCAAAAAATGTGATATTTTAAAAATTTATTAATCTATTGCTGTTATTTTTTTATTATATATTTTTATATATGTATAAAATGTGAATTACAAGTCATTTAATTTATATAAATAAATTCAGTAATATTTTGTATTGGTTTGTTTTTTATTTTTGACGTAATAAATTGCTTTAATATCATTAGTAGATAAACATAAGAAGTATTGCATATCATCATATGCAGAATTCATTTTTTTGGAGTGTCAAAGAAAATTGTGAAATATCCAATAAAAAATATTAAAAATGATATTCAACATAAAAATATTGAAATACTATATATCTACTAGAAACATATTATCGAGCAAAAATGATGAAAATTTATTTTCTCTTTCATTTAACAGATATAATGACAAATTATATATAGAGATAAAAATGTTCATAGGCTCTTTTAAATCGAGTAACTTTTTTTAAAATTGAACCAAATTATTTGAATTTTTTTTATATGTTAAATAATTTACTTTATAACATGTAAAATATGTAAAAAAAAAATTTTAAATTATTAATCGGATTATGAAGAAAAACGAAAAAGTCATGATTTTTAACTCTTTTATTTGAATCTGTAATGATTTAAAATAAAATTTCATCAAAATCAATTGTTATGAGCTATAAACGATCAATAATACTTAAATTAACGATCTTTTCACGATTTTCGATTTATAATTGTAATAAATTTAAAAAATTTTATATTTTTCGATGCTTGTAATTTTTTTATGTCAATCAATTTCGATAAAACTTTGTGCATACATATATACATATATTTATTTAGATCTATAAAAAGTATCTTTTAAATCTTTATTATAAATTTAGATTTAAAAAATGCTAAAAATCATGATTTTTATTTTTTTCACAGCAATTTTTTAAAATTTTAATCAACAATTTTAAACTTTTCTTAAAATTTTTTTATCGAAAAAATTAAAATTATATTCGGTCGGCGACTTAAGAAATTCGAGTTTTTGTTAAAATCCAATTTAATGATTTTGAATATTGCACAAATAAGAAGTGAATTATGATATTATTCGAAGAACCACGTACTAATTAGAATAGAATAGAATAGAAAATTGTACGTTATAGAACTGTACAATTCGTAAATGATTTATTTTAACTGATTGAGGCTGATTAACAACTTACTGTGTTAATTCTAACTGTATTCTGATATGAATTGTTGCTGAATTCTCTTATTCTAATTGATCTGATTTAGAAGATTGTCATCACAGGCCTTGGTTTTTCTTTTAATTATTATTTTCTGTGAAAATGCAAATTAAGAGGGAGTTGGAGGAACTAATAGTCGCGTTGGAGGGTTATTATTCTAAGAATGAGTCTTCATATTTGCATAGAGGTTAATTATAATCGCTTTCATTTCAGTCTATTACAAGGCACTAAGCGCGTAAATATAATTTGTAAAATGACTATCGCAGTTATATTTCCATTTCGATTGCTAGTGAGGATCTGGAAAACGTCAGGGAATTCTATCCATAAATTATTGCTAATTACTAATACTGAAGATGGAACCGTTGAAAATAAAATTCAAATTGTCTGACCCTTTCTCAAGTGCAGTTTTATCTTTAATAAATTATATCCTAGAAAAAAATTAGAACTATCTTTGATTTTTTTTAATGAAATTAAATTTATAAAAAATTTAAGAAAGAAATATAATTATCTTTAATCTAAGAAAGAAATTTGGAATCTTAGATTTTTTAAAATTAAAACTGAATCATATTAATCATATTACTAATAATTGAAATATTTATAATATAATGTATTTGAATATAATTTTTATTATTGAATTTAAATCAAATTATACTTTTATATAGAATTATACTTTTATCCCATCTAATTATATATATAATTGAATATTATATAATTATATTATAAATATTTATCAACAATTATTAAAATTTATAAAATATAATTGTTGCATTTATTACAAAAAAGCTTAATTCAAAATCAATAGTAAAAAACATATTTTATACATTTTTTATGTATCCAAACATTTATATAATTTGGGAAAAATTTAAAGAATAGAAAATTTAGATTTATTAAATATAGTAATCAACTGAATATTGTAAAACTAATTATAAGTAATATAATTAAATCAAATTTATTAACTATTCTGTATTCAGTACATAAGAAAAATATAATTTCATGTATTTATAATATATATTATTAATTTTTTACTATTAAATGTCAAATTTATTATTGTCATTTAAATAAAAAAAATCAACTGAAAAAAGATAGCAAAACTTGATATATTTGATTATTATAAATTTTATATAATAATATATAATATAGATATATAAATTTTATATATGCATCATTATTTAATTTATTATAAAATAATTGTAATTAATTGTAATTAAAAATATTATTTGTTATAAAAATGTTGTATTTTGTTGTTTGTAGTGTGTTGTTATATATATTTGTCCTTTTAATGATGTATTCTTTCTTATAATTTTTTAATTATATTTTTCAAATTCAGTAATAAATGAAATAATTTTGTTGTTTTTTACAAAAAATAACAATTTTAATATTTTACATTATTTTTCAAATACATATTTATTTATTTATTCAATAAATATAAGATATAAGAATTAAGCTTTAAGTGCAATAAAAAAATGCAAAAAATCAAGATTTTCAGTTTATAAAAAGAGAAAAAATATTGAATTATTAATTTATAATTTATAATTTATAATTTTAATTTATATATTTAATTGATGTATTTGTTTAATTATAATGAAAATAGAAATAATAAAAGAAAAGAGATAATACATACACAACTTAATTATAGAGCCATTTATAACTTTTTACATATTATGTGGACATATGAAGCTGAAGTCAAATGAAGTTACATGATAATTGATAATATTTAATAATTAAATTCATGAAGTAAAATATGAATTGATTAGAATAGATTTTTTTCCCAGTAATATAGAATAAGTAATGATTAATATTTTGATACATTATTCTGGTTTTCATGCTGTTCAATTTTGACAAATAATTATTGCAATATATATTAATATTATTATTGTAATATTATCATAGTGTAAAATATAATCATACTTTATAAGATGTAATAAGATATAATAATATATATTAATATATAATATATTATTATTATATTATTATATTATTATGATATATTAATACATATTATATATTATATAGATCAATTAGAAAAACAAACATTTGCACAGTAAAATTTGACTTATCACTTCTAAATTTAAATCCAGATATTCATAATGATTTTTCTCATTGGAGAAAAAAAAATTGCAAATATGAATATGGTATTCTAATATATTTAAAATCATTAATTTTACATATGAATAATTTTTAAGTCAATGTATTTCTAAATTTAAAATTAATATTTTTGGACTCTACTATTAAAAAATTATTAATAATTTTTGATACTCCAAAATAATCTTAACTTAAACAATCCTTAATTTTTTTATATATTTTAAAACATTAAGTTTGTAATATATATATATATATATATATAAAAATATATAAAAATATAAAAAATATATATATATATAATTGTAAAATATTAAAATTGTAAAAATAACCATTGTCTAGATCAATAAAACTAATATATAATATATATTTATATTTGAATATTACATAATATAATATATTATAATATATTAATAATGTGTTCTTTATTTGCAGAATAAATTCATTATTGAACATAAGATTTCTAACTTCAAGATAGGTGTTATAAATATGAAGAATTTATATTTATGGTATACATAAATTACTATTTATCTTTTTACAATATTATTATTATTACAATATATTTCATTAATATTAATATATTTTACTTAATTTTTTTTTGTTTTTTATGATTTATCAATTCAGAAAAAGCAGATAAAGCAGAAAAAGTGAAATAAAATATCACTTCAAATATGCATATTCTTCCTGAATAAAATGGCTACACAAAATATTAAGGAATAAGAATAATATATAAAATACAAAAAATAATTTAAAAAAAATAAGACAACTTGTATTCAAGTCAAATTAAATCTAATTTTAATTTTTTATCTTGTATATATATATATTATAAATAATATATTATAAATATATTATAAATATTCTATACATTTCTAAAAAATATTTTTAAAATAAAATATGAAATATTAATTAAAATATTTAAAGAATTGATTTGATAATTTTGTATCTTATAATCAAATTGTCTGTTGAATATATATTATTTCTATTTACTATAATATTTATATATTATTTATATATATATAATTATCAAAAATAATATATATATTTAATTAAATCAATTTTTTTAGAAAAACAAATTAATTGTATTCTATTTTCATATTTATTTCTTATTTCATAATACCAATTGACTTCCGCTATTAACAAATACAATGTTGGCAACCATGACTTAATAATTAAAATTAGATGTGATTGCTGTGATACGATGTAATTTTGAATTAATTTTAAATTTTTATTATATAGTTTTATTTATTCCAGTGACTTATAAATTAATTATTATCAATATAATTCAATATAATTTCAAGTTCATATATTAAAAACTTTAAAAATTTAAATGATTAATTTAAACTATTTCATTTATTTATTATGAAATTTATATTACATAAATTAAAAATTATATATTTTTAAGAAAATTACAATATGCATTAATTTACTAACATTGTAATAATAAACAATATTAATGTATTTAGAAAATAAATCTTTTTAAAAATAAATTTTAAGAAAATAAATAAGTAATTTTGGCTAAATTACTTTAAAAATATAAGAAATATAATAAAAAAATAATATATATATATATATATTTTTAATTTTTTACTTCTTGAGAATCTTCAGTCTCCCAATCGCTTAAATCTTCTTCCCACCCATTATTTTCTTCAACTGTTCCTAATTCGTTTAATATTGTCACATCAAATACACTTTTTATTATTTGTGGTTGTTGTACATGCAAAATTTGTGTTTTTTTTATCACAGGCTCCATATCTGTGAAATAATTATATTCTTCTTTAATAGAGTCAATTAATTTTGAATTTTTAATATCAAGTTCTGAAATATCAGATAAAATAGACGATTTTTTTGTTAATTTTAATTCAGTAGTTTTATTTTTATTTTTATTTAATACCACATCTGTAGTAATTTTCAATGTTGAATTAGGAATTGAAATGTCATTAGATTTTGATTGGGATTGAGATATTTTCTTGGAAGGCTGTAAAATTTTAAGAATGTCTCCTGTTTCTTGTACATCCCAATCAGACCATGTATATTCTTCTTCAATAATTGAAGATGTAATATCTTTTTTATCTTCACCACCATCTGGAGATGGCCTTTCAGGTAAATCAATTTTTTGAATACTCATAGGAATAGTAAATTGAGTAATATTTATGCTATTATCAATTTCTTTGTTATCTTTTAATTTATTTGGTCTTCCATCTGTAAATAACTTTCCTCTTTTTCCGCCAATTACAGTTGCAGCACCTAGGATGGGAACTATATCGGCTAATGCTTTTAATGTTGCAGAGACAAGATGATCATTTGTATCTTTAATTCCAACAAGTAATTCAGGAAGTATTTGAGATTTTAATTCATCATCTTGAAATGTGTGAACAAATGAATTAAAATGTGATAAAAGCACTAAACGTATTGATACATCTCGTATACAAAACATCTGCAACAATTTGGGTACCAAATAGACTTTAAATGTAGAAATCGAAAATAAGTTACTACCTGTCTTGTCATTTCCATCTATAAATAAAATACATGAAATCTTTTGAATTACATTAAATATAATATATTATTATTTAGTTTTACCTTTTGGTTTTAAAATAAATGGCAAAAGCTGTTCTTGAGCTGTTATGTCTAATAAAACCATTCTTGAAAGTAATAAACGACCTAATTGTTCTGCAATAATATTTTCAGGAAATATCTTCAATTTTTTTATTAAGGTTCTGTAATATAATTAAAATTTTTAATTCAAATATAATTTTATAAAATCAATAATAATTTATTTATACTTTTATAAAAAATATTTACCTAAAAAATATTTCTTTTTCTTGGCTATTTTTTAAAGGTAATTCATCTAAAAATGCATATATTTTCATAAAATCATGGGTGAAAAATGGATGTTGAAGTACATGAGATAATTCAGTTCGTAAAGAAGGATCTGGATTTTGCAGATTTTCTTTGCAAAATTGTTTAAATTCTAAAAGACTAGGTACATCAGCTAAAATAAAATAAGATTTCCTATTTATAACTATTCTAGATAAATTACAATTTAAATTATTCGTATATCATTTACCTGGATCCTTTAATTTCAGTATATCTTCTGCTAAAACTCCAAATGCATATACATCAATTGTTCTAAAATTTTTTGAAATGAAAATTGTATCTTCATTAGAAGATATTGCTTTTTCATATCTATACTTTCTTATTCTTTGTAAATAAAAGGAAGTTAAATCTTTAAATTTACATAAACATTCTAATCCACCAAGTTTCCAACATCCTTCTAGTGTAACATAAATGGAACTTTCACAAAGATTATTGTGAGATATATATGCTTTTTCATGAAGGAAAACCAATGCACGTAAAATACTATATAGGCCCATGCATATTTGCAAAGTACTTTGATTTTCTATTGATTGAATTAAAGGTTTAACTTGTTCAGTAGCTAGAAAAAATTTACTACCTTTCGACCATGAAGAAACATACTTCAATATACAAGGATGTCTATATAACATTAAATTCTGAAACATATGTCTATTATTGTTGTAAACAATAGTTATTTATTTAATTAAAATAATATCATTTAAAAAATGAATGTATATAATATTTATATATATAAAATTCTATAATATATGCAAGGTAATTAATATATTAACGTTAACCTTTGCAGCTTTTTCTAAAGGCGATGGATTTCCAAAATTTGCATTATAATGCAAAGATGGTTCACTAATAAATACTGAAATATTTTGTATATTATAACCATTCATATAAGCCATATAATGTATCCAAAAATCTGTTATTTCCACAGGTTGTTCATCAATTTTAAGCCCATTAAGGGCACTTTTTTCATTCCCCATTAATTTTGTTGATTTCTTGAGAAAAGGAATTTATATGCACTAAACAATGATTAAAAGTAATAATTAAATAGTAAACATTTATTTTTTTTATTATAAAAAACTCTAAAAAATTTCCTTATGATCGTTTTAATTTTTAACTTTAAAATCCTTCACAGTGACGAATTATAATCAACTATTTTTGGTCTTTATGATACGATAGATGTCTCATATATGATGATTATAAGAAAATATATTTCATCGGTTTTCTCTTGCATTTTAAAAATATATACTTTTATTAAATTTATTATATTATTTATTATTATTTAATATTAAAAAATATTAAATAAAACATTTTTATTTGAAAATTATTAGGATAAATTATATTAATATAAAAATTTTTCAATTTTAAAAATATAAAAAAATTTAAATTAATTATCTTAAACATTGCTAAGTATTAAAAAATAATGGTTTATAATATTCGTTTTATTTTCATTTTTTAATTATTTATATAAATTATTATATATTAATTATTTATATAATTAAATTTTCAAATTAATTTTTCATATAAATGAATGAAAAATTATAAATACTCTATAAATTTAAAAATAGGTAACGAGAGTCCATCATGTTATATTATTATATTATATTTTTTTAATTTACATAAAGTGATTTATTGGAAGTATTTCATCAATTTTTTATAACATGCAAATATAATATTTAATAATATACATAATTTTGTTTAATAATTTAGTTTCAAATAGACTGTATAAAAATATACATGCAAATATTCAAAGTAACAAAAATTATTATTATAATCATATTTTAACATATATTGTTGTAATATTTGTATTATATAATATTGTACATTTTATATATGAACAAATGTTTATTCATCTTTTCTAATATTTCTTTCTAAAACTATAGCACTTCCACAAATTCTATTTAATTATAAATAATTATAAATATATATTAAAATACATATTTTTTTCTATTATTGAATATGATATATATTATTCGTTTATTATTATTATTTGATTATATTGTAACTGACAGACCCTTGCACCTGCATTTATTCATATAAAATCCAAAAAAAAAAAAAAACTACATTGCAAGAAATGACAAAAAAAAAAAAAATAAATAAATGACAATAGGCAAATTAAATAAATTATATGTAAATTTTTGAAATATTTCCAGATATTTGCATATAAACGATTTCTGTATAATCATTTTACTTACTTATACGTCCTTGATTTTCTTCGTTATTCTTGTGTTGTCTACTGCTAAATATTTACTTGTAAAAATATTATTTGATCATATAAAATGATAATATATATTTCATTATTAATGATTATTAATAATGTTAAAAATAAATATTAATAAAAATTATAATGATGATTGTGATTATGAAATCGCACGTTATTAATCAAGAAAATAGTGATATATCAAATTCATAATTAAGATGATAATGGATTTAATGAAAACGATTATAACAATGATGATGATTAGTGGTTTTTTCAAATAATATTAATATAAATATAAAAAATAATATAAATATGAAATATTATGAAAAATGATAAATAAAGGAAACGTACGTAATGTAACAAATAAAATATTGATATAAAATTAAATTAATAATGATATAATATGATTAACTGAAGCAATATTAATAAGAGAATATTATCATAATTAATAATACATTATAATAATATTAGCAGTAAGAGAAGTAATTAAAATAATATTATCTGTATGCTGATGTTATAAATCATTCTAATTTAATAATATTAATCTTATTAATTAATAACATAATGTTATATATCACATAATAAAAAATAGAAATATACTTATACTATTATCATTAAATTAGTATTATTGAATTATTAATTAATTTCAATGAATAATAATAATAAATTTGAAATAATAGAAAATAATATATCGTAAAATATAATTGTTTCTTTTAAATTATTTTTTTTTAAATATCTCAAACTCAATATTTAAAATTATTGAAAGAATACAAATTAAGTATATCAATTTATATAAATTTATAAATATAATATATATATAAATTTTCAAATATATGCCTTTTCACTGATAATACATTTAAATACATATCATTTAAATCGGACCATCAAATTTTGTATAAAAATATACAAATAAAGTAATTTAATTTATTAATTATTATATATTAAATATTCATAATATATTATATTTTAATTATTTAAACAATATCAATATATTTTAAAGGAAATGAAAATTTTTATTAATTTTTTATAGAGTTGTAAAAAAAAAAATAAAATGCAATAAGCATATGCTTATTATAATAGTGAAATAGATTTGGCAGTTTCGTTTTTTAGAGCTTTTTAGAGTTTCTTTAATATAATATTATATTTCAAATATTAAATATTAAATAGATTTTTAAAGAAATATCATTATTTTAAAAAAAGTAAATATTAATTTCTGTTATTTATTTAAAATACTATTATTTATTTAAAAGATTAATTTGTTTATTAGCTTTCTTTAATAATATCATTATTTTTAGGATAAAGATACCATATAATTATGATAGTCATGTCAACAAGGATAACAATGATAATGATAAAATTTAGGCAAGAGTTAATAAATGTAATACTAATGATAATGATGATAATGATGATGATGATGATGATAACGACGACGACGACGACGACGACGACGACGACGACGACGACGACGACGACGACGACGACGACGACGACGACGACGACGACGACGACGACGACGACGACGACGACGACGACGACGACGACGACGACGACGACGACGACGACATTAACAACAACAACAATGACAACAATACCACAACAATAATAATAACAATGATAACAATAATGATAATAATAATGGTAATGATAATAATGATAATCATAATGATTATAATAATGATAATAACGATAAAAATGAAATAAAATTAAAGGAAACTTCTCTGGGCATTCATATAGAATATGATAACAAAAATAATAATGTTAGTAATATTAATAATAATGATAGTGATGACAATAAGTACTACTACTACTACCACCACTACCACTACTACTACTAGTACTACTATTAATAATAATAATAATAATAATAATAATGGTATTAATAATAGAACTAGTGATGTTTAGTAGTAGTAGTAGTAGTAGTAGTAGTAGTAGTAGTAGTAGTAGCAGTAGCAGTAGCAGTAGCAGTAGCAGTAGCAGTAGCAGTAGCAGTAGCAGTAGCAGTAGTAGCAGTAGCAGTAGCAGTAGCAGTAGCAGTAGCAGTAGCAGTAGCAGTAATAGTAAAAGCAATAATTTTGAAAATAAATTTTTTACTATAATAATGATGGATTAGTGGTAATATGTGGTAATAAATAATAACAATAGCAGCGGTAATAGTAATAACGACGGCGATGGTGATGATCATATATTATATATGTTGCAGTATAGTAATACAATAGAAATAATGATGATGATAATGATGACAATAGTATTACAAATAAAATAAAATTAAAATAAAATAATAATAGTTATCATAATAGTGCTTGAACCGCAACGAAAGCAGAGAATATACAATTCTTTTTCTACATATGTACGTTGCGACAGACAGTATTGTGATCTAATGGAATTTTACTATACGCAAAAATTGGGCGCATTTCAAACTTCTGCAAGCGATACTTCTTGTAATTTCTTCATTTCTTCTAATAATTGATACTCTTTTTGAGAGTGGTTAGGTCATGACAATATATTCAGTACTACAAACGATTGTTGCACTATTTATTTTTCACAAGCTTCACCATGACCGCACAATATATCAATAAACGATTAATGTACACGAACTTTTTTAAATGTCACATTATATTATGGGCAGAATCATGCAGATCTATACGACCATCGCATGAATATCCTCTTTTTTTTTTTGTAATTTTGATATACACAACAGTCTTCTTTATCGATCTGATTTTTTTCTTGCTTTTTTCATTTTAATAATGCTCTACAAATAGTAGCAACGGTCGTGCAATATCTTTGTTGAACTATATTTCATAAAAATCTGGTTTTAATATTATCGTATACCACAGACCGCCGTCGTGTCCATACAACATAAGTCTTGTGCACGTATCTCATCTTCACAATTGATAATGTAATTAATTGGTTCGCATGATCGATTGACATCGAGTGAATATACGTTGTGCGCGTCAGTCTAATATTTAACTTTTTTAATTTATTTATTTATTTATTTTAACTGAACAACGTGTTTGTGTCCCTGATGAAAATAGTAATCCATTGGGACTTTTTTAGATGATAACTATCCTCGATGATATCGATCAAATTTTGTTTTATTCTGGATATTTATCTTAAATCCTTGACATTTGCTGTCGTTTTGCTATTTATAGTATTTTTTTCGAACAAAAACGAATGTTCGATAAAAGCGATTTGTTTGTTGAGAATTCATAAAATGTAATACATTTATGATAGTTAATTCGGAGCCTTGTATAATATTACCTATCTTTTCTTTTTCAATACATCACGATTAAATTATTTTAACTAAATATGATCAAGTTATTAATTACGAATTCTAAGCTCGCAAGCCGCTTTAAATCGACAAATATAACATCAGTTGGTATTCAATTTGCTCCACGCGTATAGTTAATCATTATCATTTACCTTTCAATCGACGTCACACCATAATGTATGATTGTAAATTGTATTTTTCAAATAGTAGATCGAATATTGTTTTTCACAATTCATTCATTTTGTTGATTTACTTCTTCCTTATTGTCATTTTCTTGTGAATTTACGTTTGGTTTAGCGCTTCCTTGTTGAGCAGAATTACCATCGTTGATTTTATCATTGTGCGAATCTGTTTTTTCATTTGTATCCATTTTGACATTTCCTAAAAAGCAAAAATAAAATATAAAAATTTGCAATTAATTTACTTTAATTTGATTATTACTTTGATTGTTTATATAATAAAACATTTTGATAAACGCGAACCTTGACCAGAATAATATTGCTGTTGCATCTTCATATTTCGTTGTTGCTGTTGTTGATGCAAATTCGATCTATGACGATTGATTTGAGATTGTTGTTGTTGTTGTTGCATGCAATTAGGTTGTTGCTGTTGTGTAGGATTATTCGGATTTGGACCCGGGGTAAATGGAACAACTGGTCTTTGAATAGGTGGTGGATATCTTTGTTGTGATGGTTGAATTCCAGCGCGAGGAGGCATACCCATACCACGTATATTTTGTTGTAAAATCTATAATAATTTTGTCAATTAGTCTTTTCTTTTCTAAATTTTTTCTTTTTTTAAAATGAATATTATATGTATATTATCTTTTTTTGATTATTTTCTGTGTAATTAATTATCTATTATTAATTTTACTAAAAATTTCTATTTTTTATGATGCTTTTTTCTTTTTAATTTATCATTATATGATGATTTATATTTGATTTATATGCATATTTATATTTGAGAAACTGATTTTATATAATAAATAAATAAAAAAAATGTCAAACATATGTATTCATATGTGATGAATTCAAAAAAGTTCTATGAAGAATATGAATCTAATTGATTGTTTCTAATAGAGCATAATATAATCATATAAATATATATGTATTTCAATATAAATACATTTATTAATAAAATATAATAGTCTCTAAGAAGATGTTATAAATTTCTCCATTGTTGCATTAAGTTAATTTTTAAGTTAATGATTTAAAAAATGCCACAATTTAATTTTTTAATTTTAACACATTAGATTTTTATTTTTTGAACCATTTAAAATATATTCAATGCAAATGAACGTGTACGATTTGTGAACAAAAAATGGATTTGAGATAAAAAAATATCTAGTACTTTTAAAACACGGAATTTAATATAATGACGTGGTCTATACATTATATAGTAATATGTATTGAAATATAATTTCAAATATTTCCTTTAAGATTTTGATTCGTGTCGAATATATAGAAATTGATATATAATTTTAATAATTACATAAAAATTATATAAAATACAATAAATTAATATAATGAATTATTTTAATATATTTTCTGATTCTCATAACAAAAAAGTCTTAATTTGAGTAAAATATTGAATAGTAAAAATAGTACACAAAATTTTTAGAGTTTAATCATTTATAATCGAAAATTAAGATATATGTATGTGTGTGTATGTTCATATTACAAATTTTATTTATTTTAAACTATATTCATCGCTTAAAGTATAGATATATATTTATGAATTATTCTGTTTTGTAACTTACTATATACTATGAAATAAAATTATTTTTCGTATAATGTAAGTATTATGAATACAAGAATAATAAATATATTTATTATTTATGATTATATTATTGATGAAAGGCACATTTTCTTACCAAAGTTGATTGATTAACACCTTGATACTGTTGATATTTATGATGTTGTGTTGGACTAGGTTGTGGTTGTTGAGATGAAGATTGTTGTTTACAATTTCTTGATTTTGGAGATGGTATTTGGGGTGCTATAAAATATTGTATATTATGTAAAATATTATTTAGAAATTGTTTGATAGAATAGATATGATTTGACTTACTAGAGCTGAAAACTGATGCAAGAACATCCTGCTGATTTCCCGATGGACTTTTCAATTGTCTAGGTTGTTCTTGTGGTTGATGTTTGCTAAGAAAAGTGGGACCTGCATTTGCTGGTCCAGGAAGTCCTCCTGTCGGATTACGAAATTGCTGAGCTGCTGCAGCTGCAGCAATTTGTAAACCTGAACTAGATAAAAAGCCTGAGCTGAAATTTTGAAGTCCAACAGGAGTAGCACTGCCAGTTGCCAAACTTTGACTGTGCTGTCCAAATCCTTGAAGTCCGTAATGAGTACCAGTTTGTTGTGTAGCACCTCCTGGCTGATAAAAACCTGTTTGTGATCCGGGAAATACATCTGAAATAAATATAATAATTATATTTATATAAGTAGCAAATGAAAATATAATAATGACAATTTATATTTAGGATTTATTAGGTAATATACTTACTACCATTACTTACCAGCTGAAGTTGCGCTATAATAACTATTAGCTGAGGCTTGTACATTTGGACCAGGTCTCTGTACCAATTGGGAATTGCCCATATAACTGCCACTCACGCCGAGTACTTGATTTGGATCATATGGTATGTACGTTAACTAAAAAAAAAGAAAAAAAAAAAGAAAAAAAATAAACATACACATCTTGCAAATAATCTAATAAATAACTTTGTGCAAAAAATTAAATAACTATTAATTATATATTATTTGATTAAAATAAAACGTACTGGGTTTGGTTGAGGAGCAGATGGTGCTTGAAAATGAGGAGCTTTAGTTCCAATAGCTCCAATTGGTTGAGAAGATGGCTTGACGCTGGCTGACATCAAGGAATTTGAAGAAGAGCTAATAAGAACTGTATTTGGATTGTTACTGAGTTGTTGACTTTGTCCAAAGGGAGGAGCAGCAGCTGCTGTCTGTAAAAAATGATTATCATTATAATCAAATATTTTAAGAAATTGTAAAATGTATTTTAAGAAATGAAAAGAGGCACCAGAACAAGCAAGTTATCAGTTCAATTGTATCTAAATATCATATTATGGTATAATTTTTTATTATACATTTGCTATAATTTGATAATACCTTATAATATCCTTATAATAACCTTATAATACCTTTTTGTATTCAGTTTAGATAGAAATAATTAATCAAACTATATTTCCTATGTATCTTTTTTCTATTTTTGAATATTATTTATATACAAGATATCTCAATATTTAATAAATATTTAACAAATTTTAAAATATCAATATATAATATTCCAGGATGAATAGTACAAGCGAATAATAATTGTAAATGCAAAAATAAATTAGAAAGAATGATATTTTAGTTTAAATTTCTTTTCTTTAAGTTTTATTTTTAAAAAAATCGAATTTAGAAACTTTTTCAAATATAAGTAAATTGATAGAAAATTATATCAATATGAAAATAATTAGAAAATAAAATTAGAATAAAAATTATTTAAGTTTTTCTTTTAATAAATAAAATCGAAATATATATATATATATATAATATTATATATAATTATATATATAAAATATATAATATAAATAATTATATTAGGCATTACAGAAATATAATATGGTTGTAACACTAATCAAGTGATAGAAAAACAAATTTCAATATTCTTAACTTAAAAGATCGAAGAGGAATTGGATGATAAATTCTAACTTTAGAACATTACGATTTTAAGAGCATGCTATATTTATAATATATTTAATAAATTTTTTTCGAAATCATGAAAACATGATTTTTTCGAAAATGATTTTTTATTAATTTTATAAAATAAGTATCTATTGATTTTATATTCATTCAGGAATATATCAAATTTATTATTAATTTATATATTTAATAAACTATAATATTTAATTAGTTATAATTAAATTAAATAAGTTATTAAATTAAACAGTTATTAAATTTCTAAATTAGATTTTTTTAAAAAAATATTATTTTTCTTTTTTATATATATTATATATTTTTGTATATATTACGACTTATTGTTCCATCTTAAAACATTTTATACACATTTTTGTTGTTAAATTAATTTCGCTATAATGATTTATTATATATAATTGTTCTTCTGTAATTTATTTATATAAATTATGATATAGAAGAATATTTTATATTCGATTTGCAATTATTAAGATAATTTCTTTAAATACAAAATAGAATACATCACATAAGATGCTTACTTACAATGCGATATTGTGAAAGATTGCTTTGATACATATCCGGAGTGGGTGCATTTGGCGCGTGCGGTGGAGGAGGTGGAGGTTGTTGCAAATAAACATTCTGTTGACTAAATGAATTTTGAAGAGATGGCGCATATGGTGGCGCATATTGTGTGAAAGGAGAACGGCTCTGATCTAATTGAAATGCTCCATAGAGACCTCCTGCTTGAGCTGGAAGTTGACCGGAACCAGTGTTAAATAATACAGCTGGCGGAGAAGGTATTGCAGACATGCTACCGTATTGTGCAGCTTGAGAGCCTGGATATTGAGGAAATTCCTGAAAAATAAAAATAAAAAATAAATAAAAAATAATATAATTAATAGAACAATGAAAACAAAAAAAAATCTAATATAACAAAACATATTAAATACATCGCTGAATAATTATCCATTTGTTTATATAATACAAAATTAATATTATATGAACTATAGATTCCCAAATATATATATATATATATACATATATATATTTCGAAAATAATTCTGATCACCTGATAATTGATATGAGAAGGTTGTCCCGTAGAATTGAATGGAGGTGGGCTCAATGGTCCTTGAAGACTAACAGGAGGATGTCCGATAGGACTTTGCCCTGCTCCGATAGAACTCGGTCCAGGAACTGTTGAACCAGACTGGCTACTACTGCTGCCCGAGGATTGTTGCTGCGGCTTCACCTGCGGGGGAACCAGCTGCGCATCAGGCAAAGAGTCAGCATCTTCCCACAGGGGACATGGTGTTTCGTTATTTTTAGTTTTCTATTTACATCACTATCAACTGCTATTTTAATCGATGCTGACAAAATAATGTGAATTTTGTGATATGATTTTCTCTTCCTTTTAAAAATTTTTTTCCGAAGTTTGGTGAAAATACTTAGGTTCATTGCTAATCGCATAAGTTTAATTAAGTAAAAAGAATCAATGATAAAAAAAATATTATTATTAATCGAGATTAATGAAAGATTATTATTTAAAATCAATGATAATATAAATAACATGGATAATCTAGGAAAGAGGAAAAAATCACAATGAAGATGATTAATGACATTGATTATGAAAATGAAATAATTGATATAAAAAATAAGTATTTGCTTGATATTTATATTCGGAAATTTACAAAAAAATATAAAAAAAAATAAGGAAAAAATGATTTTCTAGTAAATGAAACAAAATTAAAACGATGCGTGTTAGCCACTTACCTTTCTGATTTTCACCATGATAACTATTATAAGAAATATTTATTTCAAATATGAACAAAAAACATTCAAATCGATGAAAATAATAAAATGATCAAATTATAAAAAATTTTCTTAAATTTATAATAAATTTATAATTTAACATCGAGTCAATTTCTAGTGATGTAATAGTTTAAATATACATGCATGATAACATGATATAATGTTCGCGAAATGATTTCTCACCTTGCACACATTCGTCGAAGTAGTTATTTCATTTTTCATATTATTTTGATTATATTGTTGATGAGGACTGTAACTATCATCAACATCTGTACTTTCAAATGCTTGAGGAAAAGTATTAGCAGTACTAACAACATTGCCATCTTCGTGCTCAACCACGGTTGGCATAGGAGGTACATTTTCCCATACTTTTTTTACTGATGCAATTTTTAAATTAAGTTCTGCTGTAGAAGGTGAAATAGTATTTTGGCCAGTAGCCATGTGTATAGATCGAGTCATTCCTAAGCTTTTGTTTTTGTCTTCTGTTAATTGAGAAAGATCAGAATCAAAAGTGAAATCCAATTTCATATCTGCATTATCTTCATTTTTATTAAATGAAAGAGGCATTTGAATTGGCTCTTGATTTTTATCTTTTATTAAATCATTAGGTTTATTTGAAAATGCTACAGGTAAACTTTGCTGTTGTTGCTGTTGTATGGTAGTGGCAGTATTACTTTCTTCTTCCAAATCTGTACGTTTCTCAACGCGTTGCTGTTGAGTTTTCATATGATTCGGAAATTTAGTCTTTACTGCTAAATCGGAAGGACCAGCTTTGGTAGTTTTTGAATAATTTGTATTCTCAAAAATTAATGTTTGAACAGGAGGTGAAGATACGTCAGAAACTGAACTTTTTTCTAAAAGTTGATCTTTCAAACTTTTGCCAACATTTTTTTCACCACTTGGTGAATTTCGTTGACTACTATTACCAGAATTTGTTTGTTCGTTAACTTCATGACTATGAACGTGACCATGTTCATTTTGTGTTGACAAACCTGGTATCAATTGGATATCAGAAGAAACTGTTGATGGAGAATTTGATTGTAACTGACTCGTAGTAAATGGTTTATCCCAAGCATTCACAGATGGTGGAGGTGCAGGACCAGTTGATGAATCTTTACCGAAATTATTTGATGAATTGTTAATTTTGATTGTATCATTCGCATCGGATGTACACATTTGTTGTTGTTGTTGTTGTTGTTGCTGCTGCTGCTGCTGCTGCTGTTGTTGTTTAGCTAAACGCTGTTTTTGGAATCTAGGTGCAAGTTTTTGACTTCTCGAAGTTCTATCATATTGTTTTTGCAAAATATTTGTAGGTTGTGGAATGGTTTGACCAAGCAATGGCGGTATATTTTGTACTTGTTGCAAAGAAGTTTGCTGCGAGCCACCATTTGCTTTTGATTTTGAACGGTCGCGTTCTCTATCTTTTTCTTTTTCACGTTTTGCAGGTTTTGTCTCTTCTTTTGAACCATGTCTAGATTCTTTTACGTTTTTCTTTGAACGAACTTCCTGAAAGCCATCAGAATCAACTTTATCTTCAATAATGTTAGGAACATCTTCAATGCAATTATTTATTTCCATTTCACAATCGATCATTGGTTTTTTCTCTTTTCCTTGGGATCTTTTATTAATGTCATTAAGAGCTTGACTAACTAAATTAGAATCGTTTAATTTTATTTCATCTAAACGATTCACTGTAGTATCTTTTGTTATCGATTTATTTGAAATCGATAAACTATTTCCAGAAGTTTGATTTCTCGATCTTCCATTTTGTATTTGAGTGGTTTGTATCAACGGCGGAATATTGTTGGAATGATTCTTCTGATTTGCGAAACTGGAATTCTGTAGATTTCGTTTTTCTGCGCCAGGGGCTCGAGATGCTGTATTGGAAGACTTTACATTTTTTTCACGTTGTTCACGATTGTTTCCTGCCTGTTCATTTCTACGTGAATGCATATTTGACGCTACAACATTTTGATTATTACCCGTGTTTGAACGAGCAGAAAATTGTTTATTACGACTGTTACGTGATTCTTTATGATCCTCTGTATGATCTTCACTGTTCTCAGATGTAGTTTCCCAATCTTCATTTCCTAAATCTGAAGATGTTTGCTTCGATACATTACTACCACTGCCACGGTAACGTAATTCTCGATTATCTCTACCCTATAAACATAGAATAAAATCAAATATAATTCATGATTAATGAATAATATTATACAAATACAAATCAAATGTTTTAATAAAAAAAAATATTCAAATCATACGTAATCATTGATTTTGATAATATTTTTGAATAAGATAAATTTTGAAAGAATATTTAATTTTTATATTTTTTATCTGCAATCACATCTAACGCATGAAAATAGCTTTTAAAATACGACACATGCGCGCGCGCGTACACACACATGCATACACATATACTTAAAAAACTTTTTTTTAAATATAAGTTATGAATGCACTTCATTTTGTATAAACAATAGCATTCCTATAGTCTAATCTAAACAATAAAGCATTCGCTGTCACAGCGCGCGCGCGCGTGTATATAACAACAACAACAACAACAACATATTTAATATATAATCAAATAATAACTATTTCTTGGAAATTTCGAAAACTATAAGAGATCGCTAAAATTATAAAAAAAAAATATTTGGAATAACATTTTTAATATATATTAAGACCAAGATCACCGATATGGTATCGTTTTTAAAGTAATTATGTGACAAACAATTTAATATTAATTTAGACAAATGCTAAAAAATTTAGAATTTAAACATATATCTTACATATATGTAAAAAAAAAATGAAATTAAAATAACCTTCAAATGTTAAAAAAATTTAAGTTAAATTTAATTGTATTTTATTGCTAATTATTGTAAATATTTATTATCATTATTCAAATTTGTCAAAACTATTTCTCATTATTATAGCTATAAGAGTATTATTATTTTGTTTAATTAATAATAATTTATTAGAAGATAATTTATAATATAATAATATTTTTTATAATATTAGTTAGGTTAAATAAAAATAAGATTATGTTAAAACATACAATAAGAAATGTTTGCCTATAATAATTCAAAAATCGATCGTTTTTTATATATATAAAAGAAAAATTATTCAAATCAACAAATTAATCTAATTTTTTTTATCAATTCAGCTTCTTTGCATCGATGCATGAAATTGTGATGTCTATCGTGACATATTTCGGATGAAATATTTTGTAATAAAATATTTTTTATAAAATATTTATATAAAAAAAAAAAAAGAATTATTTTCTAAATCTAAAAAGAATTAGAAATGTTTTGCTTCTCTCAATTCATTTAATCTTTTCTATAATATGGATATCATTATTAATTAAATCCTATTCACATATTTCCTCATTATTATTTATTATTATTAATAATGTTGCTATTTTTATTAAATTATTATAACATAAAATTAAAATTTATGAAATTTTTGAATAATGAATTCTTTAGAATTTGAGAAAACTGTCGTAATGCGAAATTTATATGAAGAATTTTACAAGATATCTCGTTCAAAACATGTATTGACATTACATGGTCAGATATAATCCATCGATAAAATATTGAAAATAAATATTCAAGATCATCCGATTTATATTGTTTGATCTTATTTTTATTAGAAAAATCTTAAAACAATTTATTAATACACTTAGAAACCTAGAAGATGAAAGTTAAAAAATTAAATCTTGCAATTGAATTTTTCATTATAACGCAGCAATATATACAAGACAAGAAATATATAATATATATTTCTTTAAAAATGTTGGCTATTTAATATTACCGCACTTGATCGGCAACTGATCGGCAACTGATTTTAACATACATATGTATTCATAACTATTGTTCATCTCACAATACACAGCAGATTGACACAGGTATAGTAATTTTCAGATATGTTTATACATGAATAAAACATGATATGTTTTGTAATAATATGAAGTGAATAAATATTCATTGTCATCATAGGAACTAACAGACGATTGTATTTTAATCAGCAAAACATTCACGTTGCTAGAAAAGTGTAATGTCATTTCTGAATTATCATATTATTTTGAATTATTAGCATTAAGTGGATTTCTATTGAAATACATATAATTAATATATGAATATATTGATACCAATTAATTGCCGGTCATTTTGATATTTATCAAGTAAACTATTATTTTTAAAATGCGATATATCATTGCTTATCTATTATCTTTCGTATCTGTTTCTAAAATAAGAATGGAATAATTATATTTTTTTATAAACTGTTTTTATAAATTCGTTAGAACATGAAATAAATAAATTCTTATAAAAATAGTACATATATATTTTGTTTTTCAGATAAACAATTCATTGTTGTCAGAAGGTTAAATCTTAAAAAAATGATTTCACTATAATTGCAACTTAAAATTTCTTCAACATATTTCCCAAGAATAATACAGACTTCTGGCATATAGACATTTAAATGAACATTATATGTACAGAATATTCCAAAAATATTAGAAATTCCATAAGTAATTTCAAGCAACATTTTCCTTTGCAAAAACTTTCATTGTGTCTTTCTTAAATTATTGAGTTTATTGAGTTATTAACAAAAAATACTGGCTAATTATAGAATGCATAATTTAATCAAATCATGACAATAGCGTTGACTACATGCTGCTAAGCATAAGCAGTATGTATCGTAGAAAATATGTTGAATATGAGATATAACATATGAAAATATTTTATCGATTTATCGAAAATTATATCGAATTATATCACGAAAAAAGTTATAATTAAATTTTCTTTGATATGTTGTTTGGATTTGATTGTACTCGTTGCCGACATATCATGGTTCGACTTGGTTACGTGTTCTGTGATTAGTCAGTGTTTTTTGTTAATCATAAACAAAAAAGTTTTTGCAAAAAAAATTTTAAAATTAACTCAGGAATCAGTTTATGAATGTTCCAACATAGGAACTATTATTATATATTTATATATATAATATACAATATATATACTTATATATTAAGCAAATAAATACACGGTTTTAAAGAACACGATTTTTTCGCGATTTTTGATGTTGCTACAATATAATGGAATATAATGGAATAACAATATAATGGAAATAAAACTCTCTTTATTCATATAAAACAAATTTTAATTTTGTTTTTAATTTTAATTTATATACATACATATACATATATATATATATATATATATATATATATATATATATATATATATATATATATATATATATTATATATATACATATTTTTAATTATATTAATGAATTCCAGGAAAAAATTTTAAACACGTATTTTTTAAAAATTATGAAGAAATTTAATTATTTAAGAAGAATTTAATTATTCATTACCGTACCGAATATACCTGAACAAAATGTAATTCCTTCATTCTTCAAAATTATTTTCTAATTTTAAATTTAATAAATACAATGGAAGTTTATAAAAAAAAATTATAAATGATATTTTAATTCCACAATGAAATAATAAAATAATTCAATTAGTACATTAAAAAAAAATTTGTGTCTATTTCTAAAGATAAACAACGGAAGGCATGATTTCGAATTATTAGAAATGAAATGCTAAAAATATACAAATTTTAAATTTTTCGCAGTAAAAATAATTTTATTGTAAGTGTGTAAATCATAAATTTATATATCTTAAAATAAGAGATATATCTTAAATAGAGAAATATATAATCTGGAAATAAATACAATTGTCATAATATCATTATAACGATATATATGTATGATATTTCAATTATAATTGAAAGAAGACACAGAGAATTATTACCATAGTTTATTATTATCTAATTATTATTCTATAATGGAGACATTATCTTTGATCTCATATCTTTGATTATCAACTAGATTGAAAGCATATCGCAAGATCTTATGCATGTCTTATATGTAATATGCATATCTTGGTCAAACGAATTGAAATTTGAGAGAAAAGAGAAGAGAAAAAAGAAGATACAAAATTATGAATATAAAATTTTAACTTCAAATTTTTATTAGTTTTCAAGTTATTAATAAAAAAGTTTTGAAGCAATATATTGAATTTTGTCTATGTGTACATCTTTGATAATATATGTGATTAATCCGATACGACCGTTTATCTATTGTTTTCATAAACACACAGTGGCAGGCAAAGTCCAAAATATATATAAAAATGTCAAAAACTTATTTTTTTGTAATTGAAATTATAATGAATATCAATATCATTCTTGATATTTATGTGTCGCTCAGTTTTATATTTTATTTTTATATTTCATGGATCCGAAGAATTATCCTCGATATTAGGTTTAAGATATTTTAAATAATTTTAATTAATTCTCATCATAAACACATTTTAAATTATTTCTCATCATAATTCATAAAAAAATAGCTTTTTAATCGATCTATTTATTATAAATTTTAAACTGCAATATAAACTGCAATATAGAAATAATAAATAAACAATCGCAATATATTAACGTATACATTGCTAAAAAATACATGTATATATATTATATTATATTAAAACTTTTTTATTAATATCTCGGAAACTAATAAAAATCTAAAGCTAATTTTATATTGAAGATTCCTTTTTTTCTTCCTCTGTGTGTCTTTTAAAATTTTAGTTTGTTTAGTCAACAAACACATACCATTATTTATTTTTATTTTTATCATCATTTTTTAAAAATTCACTCATTCATAAAAATATTAGTAGAACAAATTTTATATTGTCTTCATTTTTGTGAACCATATTTATTTATTATTCATATTATAAATAATAAAAAACAAAACATTGTTAACTCGTTACAAAAATTCAATAATTACATAGCACATAGACGCTAGAAATGAGAACCAAAAATATTAATAAATTAATCATTTTTATAAGTAAATATTTTAATAAATATATATAATTTTTAATAAGTAAATATATATATATATATAACGAAAATATGTTTCTAATAAAAAATTTAATAAAAAAATGTTTTAAATAATTTCTTTAATTATAAAAAAAATACACATTGCATAATTTCACATAAATTGTTTAATAAATATATCTCAATTGATATTTTTGTATTTATTTTGATCTTCAAAATTGAAAATATATATTATATATAAAATATAAAATATAAATTTTTCTCAAACTACGCGAATTTCCACTTACGTGAATAATTGGCAGTTTTAATCTTTGCATTGTTAAAAATACTAATTATATTTTCGAGAACGGATTATATGTTAAAGAAAAATGTTAAAGAATAATCAAAATTTATATTTTATGAGCTTCAGCATCCATAAAATATTGATATATCAATTCTTAAAAAACTGTTATTCCGAACTCTTATATGGGAATTATTGATATTATGTATTATTATTAGTAATATTTATATTATATGATAATATTTCAAAAATAGTATTTATATTATATAATAATATTTTAAAAATAATATTTATATTACATGATAATATTAAAAAAATGAAATTGAAAGTTAATAAAACAAAAAATTGAAAAATTTTGATTTCAAATAATTATATAAACAAACGTATAAAAGACAAAAATTCAAAAATAAAAATCAATATTTACATTGCACATAATAAAAAATTTTAAAACT
The DNA here is from genome assembly GCF_029169275.1 of Apis cerana. Taxonomy (NCBI): domain Eukaryota; kingdom Metazoa; phylum Arthropoda; class Insecta; order Hymenoptera; family Apidae; genus Apis; species Apis cerana. Next base: position 310,978 of record NC_083854.1, on the reverse strand, counting down.
TAAAAATATTAATTAATATTCATAGAAGTCTTTAAATTGCTTTAATTTCATAAAAAATAATTATATATTAACATTTATGAAATTTAAAAAATTTCATTTAAAAAATTGAATCTTCTTTCATATCCTTAAGTTAAATTTCCTTGAAATTCATTTTACATTGAAAAAGTGAATAAAAAAATAAAGATGATTAAAAAAAAATTAAAAGGACTTTAAATGTTTAAAAAATATTTTACATAAATAAAACCATTATGAATTTAAAAATTGAAGCATTATCTTTATCAATTCTCTTAAAAATTGATATATGATTTTTTTTCGTTGTATTTTTTTTATTTTTCTTTAAATATTGTAAATATTTTAAATATCTTGTTGGGAACTATATTTATATATAGATGATATATTCTTATACAGTGCTTTTTATTCAAAATGAAATAATATGACAAAAAATATTATATATCAATTTTTTAAGAGATGGTTATAAAGATATAAAAGTATAATTTAATCTTTAAAATGTAAAGTTAGTACGAAAATGTAAGTTATTGTATGACTATTTTTCACAACGTTACAACAAAATTTAAAAATAAATTTTTTGATGATATTTAGAATTAACAGTAAATAAATTTCTGAATATTAATTAATATTTTTATTATCTACAATATACTTAATATTAACTTCTGTAAAATTTAATTTAAATTTTTGTTTTTCATATATTTATTATACATATATATAATTGCAGATTTACAATTCTTTACAATTTTTTATAATCTAAAAATTAATCCTTAATATTTTAAATGTTTATATCCTCGAAATTTAGATTATTTTTTAACATTCATTTTTTAACTTTTGTTATTAAATAATAATACAATTCTAATACAATGGATAGTTTCAGAGACATTGAAGGAGATGTTATTTTTCATCCTAACTTTGAGAACTATTTTCATTCTCTATATATGAGTGATTGTCAATAAAAAGAATATGAATCAATTTATATTATAATTATTCTTTTTTATCTTAAATTTATCTTAAATTTATCTTTTTTAACTTTTATAACCAGTGGGAATAAATATATCTTTAAGATCGTATTTTTATTATAATTTCGAAAGTAAATTTTTATACAATTTCACTACTTTATTATCTATTACATGTTCATTCTTAATTTAGAATGTAAAAAAATTTAATTAATTACTTTCTTTTTAAATTAAATATTAAAAAAAGAGAATCAAGCTTAGGCAATGTTTTTCTTATATAAGAAATAAAGATAAAAACTTGAAATATACATATAAAGTAATTAATATATATACAAAATTGTTAAAAAATATAATTTTTTTAAATATATTTGTATGATATATTTATAATATAATATATTTATTCTCTTATCTAATATTTTTTTGATAATAATTACAACAAAAAATATTGAATTTGAGTAATCTCTATTTATCTTTATTTTTAGTACTCTGTATTTCATTATAAAATGAAAAAGAATGAAGGAATAAAAGAAGAAAAAAAGAGAACGAAGAATAAAAAATTGAATCTTTTTTTATTATTTGAAAAACTTACCCTTCTGCTTCCACTGCGAGTTCTTTTTGAACGCGATTCATCTTTTCTTATAACTTGTATCTTTTGAGAAGAAATATTGTTGCTCGTATGATTTCCATCTTGTTTATTACAAGATTGTTGAGTTTGTTGAGATTGTTGATTCGGAGATTTTGCACGTTTTCCAGTTATTCCAGCAGTAAGTGCTTGTTGTTTCGCTATAATTTTATCATCAGTAGATTCATTTTGTGATGATATCAAAGAATTTATTTCTTTTTCTGGAGTAGGTGTTGAAGGATTTTGTCGCAATTTTTCAGAATTTTGTTTTTCATCAATATTACGTTCAGAAGAAAAAGGACTTTTACAAGATGGAGGTCCATATCCTTCCATACGATTACCAGTAGTAGTTGTGCTTCGAATTCGAAAACTGCCTCCTCGGCCACGACGAGATGGTTCACCTGAAGGTGCAAAACCTTCACGACTCACTTTATTATCATAAGTTCGTTTTTCATTACGTTGTGATTGACAATAATCAGTTCGTTTTTCATCTCGATTAGATATTATTGCTTCACGATTGCGTTCTTCTTTTTCTGTTTTTTGACTAGGTTTTGGTGATCTAACTGATTTCTTTTCTTCTTTACCAGATTCGGTCGAACCAGATATTTCATCGGCACTATTTTCTGAATCTGTATGTCCATAGGAACCACTTCTAGCAGAAGCTGGTCTAGCAGCAGTTCTAGGGCCACCTCTTCGTCCTCTTGTTTCTGGACCACGCCAACCTCGAGCATATACACTGTATGTACTTCCCCATTGACGACCACCTCGAGAATCTCGCACTCTCGAACTTGATCCGCCACTGCTAGTTCTATTTCGAATATTTTTTTCTCGTTTTTCTTCTTTCACTTGTTGTTCTATTATTACATCTTCACTCAATGTATCTTCTCTTTTATCTAAATTTAATTTATCAAAATTTTGCTTCAAATCTTCCGAGTCTTTATCGTTTTTAATAGATTCCAAAGTTTTTTCTTCTTCTTTTTCAAACGTCGGAGAAACAGCATCTGCCCATGCTTTTGGAGAATTATCACCTCTTTCTATTATTCTATTATTTTCGTTAACTCGATCAATTTTTCTATTCCAAACATCCATTTCTTTTTTTATCTCTAAAGAAGGTTCTTTAACTTGATCTTTTTTATCTTGATCAGAACTTGCTCGTTTTAATTGAGTTAAATTACGTTTCTCATTTTTTAATTCATCCGCTTCAATTCTTTCTTTAGTTACAGGCCCTAGTGGTTGCCTTCTTTCTTTTTCTCGTTCTTTTTCTCGAATATCTTCATGATACACATCACGTTTATTTTCTTCATAATCAGCAACTTCGTTTACCCAAGAAGTACAATCTCGTAATTTATGTGAATCTTCATCTCGTAAAGATGTTTTCGATTCTCGAGAAGCACGACTATCGCGAGAATCTGGTCTCTGTGGACGTTCATTGCGTTCTATTCGTTCCTCTCTCTGGGTATCTCGACGATTATCGATTATTCTGTCTTGAATGATACGTTCTTCGCGCCATTCTGAACTCTCCGATCTTTCTCTTTGATCACAATCTCGATCTCGATCTCGATCTCGATCTCGTTCACGTTCACGTTCACGTTCACGTTCGCGTTCGCGTTCACGTTCGCGTTCACGTTCGCGTTCACGTTCACGTTCACGATCACGATCACGATCACGATCACGATTATCAAAGGGATCCTATAAATAAATATAAAATATATTAAAAAAAAATTAAAACAAATATATAGACATTCATTATATTACTAATACATTGTCAAATAAACAAATGTTATAAATAACAAAATTTCGAAAATTTAATTAAATATCATTATATTTATTATATTATAATAATAAATTAACAAAATAATATAGAAAATAATAAAAAATTATATACCTTTAAATAATTATCGTAATCCTTTTTATCCTTATTATCTCTTTCTCTCACATCTCTAGAATTACGATTATCTCGAATCTCCCTGATATCTCTAGATTCTATGTTATCCTTTAACTCCCGATCCTTATTATCATCAAAGTATCTTTCGCGTTCCCAAGAATCACGAGAATGTCTATCATCATAATCGTGATCTCTACAATTGCGAGTATATTCATCATAATATCCGCCTGTTTTGCGTATGTCATAAGATCGATGTGTAGAATGACGATATCGATCATCTCGAAGTAGAGAGCCACGATAATCTCGAGATGGAGTTCGATCATCATCTATTGAAATAAAAATATTTGAATCTATTCTATTTCAATGTTATAATGCAGGATGTGATATTACCATATTGTTGTCTACAAGTTACATTGAATATAATAAAAGGAATTTTTTATATATAAATGGAAACAATGAAAAATATTATTTCAAACAATTCAAAATGAAAATATTAATTATAAATTTTTTAATCATTTCAATTTTATGAAAAGCTTAAATTTGTAAGCTTTTTTATATTTTCATAAATTTCAATATTTGGAATCTCACGTTGTGATAAGTCTTTATCATTTAATTATCAATGATTCAAAACATTTTATATTTTCATGCAAATTTTTTAGAATTTTTCTAATTACATCATATTTTCATCAAAATTTTTTGAAAGTAAAAACAACAATATGTGCTAAATTCAAATTGATTTCCGATAATGTAGACAAATTGAATTATATTATGATATAACTAATCATCTTATGATGACAGAAATTAAAATTTAACCTAATTTAAATTTTATTATGATTGAATTCGAGAATAATATCATGATAATAATTTTGCATATTTTTTATTTTTTTTTGTAAATATAAATTTATAATAATATATCTCTATTGAATAAATATTTATATAGTTTATATAATATAAATATTTATTGTTCTGTTATGTTAATAATAGATAGATTATGATTCATAAAAGTAAATTGAGAAGAGAAAAAAATTTGATTACCTAAGTTCTTGAGAAAATAGAAATTGAATATAATATATAATCAAGGAAATAATCGATAAATTTTAAAATTCTTCAAAATTTTTTCAAAAATTAATTTTTAAATGAAAAAAATTTATTTTATATTTTTTTTATATTATTCTATTTTGTAATTATTTTCAAATGTAAAATAAAATTTTATCGATAGTTCATTTATACAATTAGTCGCAAATTAGTCAAATTTTTATACTCAAAAAATTTTCAAAGATGAAAACAAAATCTTGAATGAAAAAAAATTTTTCTTTAAATTTATTTTTTCACGAAAAATCTATCTTTCATATTATGAATAATAGAGTATGTTGTATATTATAATGTTAATTTTATTATATAAATTTTTAATCAAGAATTTTTTAATTAAAAGTTAATTTGAATGATATGTTAATCCTTTAAATGTTTTAAGAATTGAAAAGTTAAATCAATTAAGAGTTCAATCAGTCATTAAAAAATTTCTAAAAATTATATATAGATTAATTTTGAATCATTGAATTTCATCAAGAGCTATTTTTGGATTGTATATGCTAAAATCTATAAATATATATAAGATTTAAAAAATTTGAATTCCTCAAATTATAATTCAACCTCTTGTAGTACAACAAATATTTGTAAATAATCCATATATTTTTCCAATGTAAGAATGTATATATATGTATAAATATATATAATATACTTATATTGAAAATTTATATATAGAATGTAAGATTTAAATATTTTGAAAATTGTTGTTAAAACTAAAAGATATAATTATTAAAAATAAGATACACCTCACTGATTTCAATGATATATGTTGTTAAGGTCAACATTTTAAACATCTTTTCCTTATATATAACTGCTGCTTGGTTTGAAGAACTTTTTTGAAATAATAGTAAGAATATTTTTAATATCATTTATAAGTAATTATATAGTTCAAGGGATCAATTCCAATGACTTTAATATATGTAGAGGCCATTCTCTCAATTAGGTTTTAGTCATCGTTCATTGTTTATTACTAAAAGATAATATTATATTTCATTAATATTATATATTTTTCTGACACTTTATAAATTAAAATATTAAATTTAAGTTAAATTATATTATAGTTTAGTTCTATAGCGAAGACAATCTCATAGTGATCACGATTTTTATCTAATTATTTTTATCTAAATACTATTTCATGGAAGATGAATCAGGACTTTCAAGACAAATTATAAGATTATCTTTTATTAAATTTTATTAAATTAAGTTTTGATTTAATTAAAATTTATAAATTTAATAGTTATACAAACATTAAAAATTTAATATATCTTAAGACTATTATAGTTAAAATATTTATATTTTTCATATATATAACAATAAATATAATAATCAATTTGTTGAAAAGTTCTGCTTCTCTCATTAATTGTAATCAAAACTTAAGCTAAATGTATCGATGTAATGTAAACCTTACTTCGCTAAATCGTAAATTGAATATTTCTCAGATTTTATAAACTCAAATTAATTTAAATTAATCCAAATCTAACTCAAATCCGAACATAAGCCCTAAAAAATATGTAATATTAAATAAATAGTGTCAAGAATACTTTTTTTCTGAAGATTCATGGGAGATTAAGAGAAAAACTGTTCAGAATATGATTTTGCCAACATATTTCAAGGTCACTGAAATCGATCAAATGCATTCTATTTCGATTAATTAATAATATTTCAAATAAAAATTTAATAATTTTAAAGAGTAATAATATAAAATATTTGTTATTATTATTAAAAATATTTAAATAAATTGATTTTAATTCACATCTTAATATACATCTTTTAATATACATCGTATACACAAGAGATATATCTTTAAAGGATCGATTCTAAACAATAAGTTGATATATAAAAATATTAAATGTTCATTTTTAAAATTATAAACAGTTTTATTTTACATACCTGTATGCAAATAACATAAATAAATCTTCAAGCAGTAAAAATTTATAATAGTAATAAAATTTTGTATTTTTTTAGACTATAATATTAGAAAAATATACTATACAAATGATAAAACTGAACTGCATATTAATGGTATAATGATATCATAATAATATAGTGTTCCATTAAATTTTTCATTAAAAAATTTCAAAAACTAATAAAATTAAAATTAATAGAATAAGAAAATTTTATTTTCGACTATTAACTCGAAAAATTCTATCTTTATCTCAACGAAATGAAAAAAAGATATAATTAAAAAAGATAAATATCAAATACTGATATTTAAAAAATGACATTTTAAAGGAAGGAAAGAAAATTACTTATTAATGAAATTATTTTAACGTTGTATTTGAATTTATTTTAATCGAAAGAATTAATGAAAGTTATAGAAATATTTTGTATCATCTTTTTTTAAAATCTTGATTGTTACTGTTGTATTCTCGCTTTTCTATTATACATATATAATCCCATTTTATTCAATAAATGAAATTATTTTTAGAATTATTCATTATAAAAAAAAATATTTCAAATAGAACTTGTGTGAAAGAAAAATAATTTAGTATAATTTGTCTATATGCAGATGCATGAAAGATATATAAAGATCATTATTATAATTTAAGAATTATAATTTTTTATGCATTAATTGATGCATCTTATTCTTTACAAAAAAATATTAACTTATTTATATCAAAAAAATATTAATTAAAAAATGTTAATTTGATATTATAATTTGAAATTTGTAAAATTTATTGTATGAAAAACAAACAAGTCAAATAATACTCTATTTAATTTTTCCTTGTTAAGAAAAAAATATTAATCTTTATATATTTTAAACATATCCATGTATAGATAAATTTACTAAATTATTTTTTGAAAACAAATAAGTTCTATTTAAAATATTTTCTTAAATAAGGAATAGCTTTAAAGTAAATAAATAAAATGGAATATTTATTATTTTACTTACAAAATCAAATCAGATAGAAAAAAACAGTAAGTATAAAAAAAAAATTTTATTAAAGTAATAAAAATATTATATCAATAATACAAATTGATATAATATATATATATTTATTTATTTATTCTTCAATTCTTTTTCAAACCTTTTTATTTATTTTTATGTGTTCGATTTGATTCTATTGTAGAAGAAATATAAAAATTGTCAAAACTTCTAAATCTTATAAAATTTAGAAATAATTAATAAGTAATTTCAAATTTTTTTCTTTTAATATTTAAATTAATCTATATTATCTTATTTTTATGATTGTATTGAAACTAGAAAACAGAAATTTAAACTTGCATTTCTCCCAAACTTCTTTTTAAAAATACGTAATTGAAATTTCTATGTATACATCAAATATAAATATATCGAGGAAATTATTCCGATATTTAGTTTTTACTACAGTTAATAATTTTTCTTAAAAAATTAAATGATATGATAGAATATTTTATGTTCTAAATAGT